>NC_092631.1:66851508-67054562 GCF_039555335.1 Amphiura filiformis | reverse complement strand
TGGTAGGGTGCATCAAACGCCCCTCATGTCATGCAGATTTTTTCTACCTAGTCTTAAAATGTTCCATTGGGCTAGAAAACACCCTGTGTAAAATTTGAAAAAAAAAATTGGAGGTGGTCTAGGGTGGCCTCGGTGGCATTGAAGTTGCGAGGTATTGAAATTGCCTTCTTACATACGGCAGCTATTTAGAGACACCTTTATTACCACAGGATAAAATAGCTGCCATTTGTTTTATTGCTTACAGTGATACTGAGTGACATATGCATGTCCAAAAGTTCCAAAATAAAAACAATTATCATGCATAAGCTTTAGAATCCTCACTAATTAACTTAAAAAGGAATAGCTGCCATATGTGCTATTTTCCATTAATGGCTGTATGTTGTTTATCCTCCTAGTTCCTTAAAACATATGTTGGTTTCTAGACAATGCTGCAGGTTTAAATGATATTTGTTTCTGCAAAAAACACATAAATTAGGTATTCCTAATGCTTAGAACCATTCATTTCTAATAACACCAATTGATGCCTATCATTCATAGAAGTTGGGAATGCTGCAGAATTCAACACAAATGTAAATGTAATATTTCATGTAATTTGGCCTACGGGTCACGAATTTGAAATAAATTTAATCTGAATCTGAACTCCTGAGGAATTTTGAGCTGTAATGAAGTTCAAACAATCTGGGGCACTGCATAAGTCTAGATGGCAAAAGTCTTGTATTCAATAAAGATCTGTCTCCTAGAAGAATCCATTTAAAACCAACTTTCTGCAGGAATGATCATCAAGAAGCAGCAGTTATCAAAGTTGCGAGACTTTTTGTGACACTAATCTGTAGCCCTTGGAGGATCACTTGCAGTGTAGTTGGTGCTCCTTGGAAGTTGGAATGATCTGCAGCTCTTTCACAGTCTACTGTGTTACTATGGGATCCCTGATGTCACCAGCAGCACTGTCAAAGCCTTTAAGCAATACCTCTGGTACTTTAAAACACCTGAAATGGTACCACTTTCCTTCTTTAGCAGCAAGATACCCGAGGATGAGCAACAACAGTTGGCTGATAGACTCCTTAAGCTACAACCAAGTGAAGAAATACAAGCACCAAAAGACAGATTTGGCACAGGGTTTAGGACACCAAAGTTCCCAGAAGAAATCATTGAGTCCACTACTTTAGATTATTTAGTGTCACAAGACTTCTGGTTTACAACTAGTCAGCATCTCCACATCAACTCCACTTGGGCCAGTTGTTAACAGTTTCTGTGAGGAATTCCAGGTTGTTAACTGCTGCTTCTTGGTGATAATTCCTGCAAAAAGTTGCTTAATGGATTCTTCTAGGAGACAGATCTTTATTGAATACAAGACTTTTGCCATCCATCTAGACTTATGCAGTGTCCAGGTCATTTGAACTTAATTACAGCTAATGAATGATAGGCATTAGGCCTGGCATTTTCGGGTAATTTTGTACCCGGGTACCCGGCGCCAGGGTTCCCGTTAAGGTTTTAAAAATGTGCGTCCGTAATGACGCAAGTTTGCTGACGAGCTTGCAAAAACTTGCGTCCAGACAGATTTTTGTGCGTCCAACAGAAATTCACGAATTATTACGATACACGCGTACCCCGGGTCTACACCTCGCCAAATGTTGATTGTTAAAAAAAAAAAAAAAAAAAAGTGCATTTTCGCCGTGATATTCCATCTCCATTCGCTATGATAATATTTTCTCATTTCTGTGTCAGTTTTGGTCAAAAAAAAAAAAAAAAACAGGTGCATAAACATGAGCAAAGTCTGTCAATCTTGAGCAAATTTTAGTTCGTAATTTTACTTCCGCATTTCTTTTTTAAAATTAACGTGTTGTTGATGCTACAAAGCTAAAACACGCGCTGCCACAAATAATAAGAAAAAGGGTTATCATTTGGATTTTGTCTTTAAAATTGCTTTTATTCATCGTAACAATAATACTAATAAAGGAAACCTAGATTATTTATGAGAAAATAAACATAAAATATTAAAAATTGAATATTGTCAGGTTGTGATAAATAATTAAACATTAACCGCACGTTATCGGCACAGCTTGTAAACAAATCAGTCGGGACTTCCCCAGCTCAGGCAATCATATTCATACAGCGATCGTTCGGAAAGCATGCAAAAAGTGCACGATTTCCTGACGTTGCATTTACAAATATTGCAGAATTTACTTCAATCCTTAGCAGGTGGGTCAAAATTTTGGGGCTTTTATTATCTTAAAAATATAAAAGAATACAAATTTCTTATTTTATCATCAATTAATGATAAAATTTGAAGTTTTTTCTGCGTCCAGATGCATGTGACATGGACGCCTTAAAATACTTGATTAGCCATGTGAAATTGCGTCCAAATTTGCAAAATCTGGCGTCTGGGCGCGATGGCCTTTACTAACGGGAAGCCTGCCCGGCGCATTTTTCGGCGGGTAACTGGTACCAAATTTCAAAAAAAAAAAAAAAAATTTTTAGTTTTTTATTTTTTCGGTTTTGTAGGGTCCCTGGACCTAGACCTAAATGCCAGGATCATTCATGGTTGACCTTAAAAATAAAAAATAAAAAATAAAAAATTCAAGATATTTTGTATTTTTAATATGAAAATCGATACTTTGTATTCATGTCATACTCTATTAATGATTTCAAAATGCATTCAAATTCAATGCATTTTGAAATCATTAATAGACTATGACATGAATACAAATTATCATTTTTTTTTTAGGTCAACCATGAATGATCCTAGCATTTAGGTCTAGGTCCAGGGACACTACAAAACCGGGAAAAAAACTTTTTTTTTTTTTTTTTTTTTTTTTTTTGAATTTTGGGTAACCGGGAGGTATTTCCTACCGGGTAATGTAATCTCGGTGGTACCCGTTTACCCTTGAAAATGCCAACCTTAATAGGCATTGGTGTTATTATACTTTATACTATGTTATTATCTATTCCAAATTTGATGACACCTCTGTCACTTTCAAAGAGGTAATTAATAAAGGAATTTGATGAGACAGGTGCCCTGTTCAATTCTAAGCAATCTAATGCTGTATTGATTTCAGATTTATTTGCTCCATTGCATCACAGATACTTAAATTTAAGTATATGCGATTGCATTCACATTCACGAACCTCCTCTCATAGTGAATGGAATTTGTCCAGCGTGGCGTCACTAGATGTCACCATAGCTGGAACGTATAATATAAATGGAAGGTTCTTAGCATTAGGAACACCTTATTTATGTGTTTTTTGCAGAAACAAATATCACTTAAACCTGTAGCATTGTCAAGAAACCAACATATATGGAACTAGGAGGATAAACAACATGCGTACACTCATTATTGAAAAATAGCACATTATGGCAGCTATTCCTTTGTAAGTTGATAAGTGAGGATTCTAAAGCTTATGCATGATTATTGTTTTTATTTGGGAACTTTTTGATATCCATATGATCACTCAGTATCATTGTAAACAATAAAACAAATAGCAGCTATTTTATCCTGTGGTAACAAGGTGACTCTATATAGCTGCCGTATGTATAAGGCAATTTCAATACCTCGCAACTTCAATGCCACCGAGGCCACCCTAGACCACCTGCAATTTTTTTCAAATTTTACACAGGGTGTTTTCAAGGCCAATGGAACATTTTAAGACTAGGTAGAAAAAATCTACATGACATGAGGGGCGTTTGATGCACCCTAATGACTGGTGATGGTGATGCATGCAGCATGCATGCATGGTATGAATGATGGAATGGATGTTACTAGCACTAGCTTCGATAAAGACTAAAAGTGAGCTTAAATTGTTTTTTATTTGATACAAAAACAAATATATAAAACAAAATTAAAACGACTTACAGATCCTGACATGTTGCTTATATTATAAACCTGTTAAAATTACTGAATTTGAGAGACTTGTTTCGAGCAACGCCCACTTGATCCACATGCAACAACGCGAAAGACTTGGTTATTCACAGCTCGTAGGCAATTAGTCTTTAACTGAAGCCGGGTGCTGATTTTCTATTGTTTGTAACGCTGGTAAAAAGAAGACTGCGAAATATACTAAAACCGGATGCGACCGTCACCAGTGTCAACTATGTTAAAGAAATAATGAAGCCGAAGTGAAATTCAGACTAAAAACCGAAATTCTTGCATTATTCTACACGTAGTAGGGCCAAGCTGAAAAAATGGCAGAATACTTAAAATTGGGTCCAGGTGCTGGTGAGTCGATTGATGCATATCTCGAGTATAGAAGGTAAGTAAACTAGAGCTGAACACGGCCCAAAACCAAGTCCCAACACCCAAAGAAATCAGTACATGGATCGAATCCATGGGTTCCTACAGTCACCCATGGAAAACAGTATACTGAATAGCTGTACACCATGTCCATATTGGCCAAGGGATGGTTTGTTTACATGGCAATAATTCCTTCAGACTAGGCAATACAGATTCCAAACATATAAAACTTACCTTATATCAGTTTTAGTTGCCCCTAATAACTCCAAATTGACATGACAATTAATTCTATTTGCTCAATTTCATACCAAAATCAAGGAAAACATGGTTTTGTTATTGCAAAATAACATGAAAATGAGAAAGGTTATATCTGGTCATTTGCAGTAGGCCACTTCAGGTAATCAATATTGGTCCTTGAATTGCGTAGGCTGAGTGACTTTTTGCTCATTGTAAGAGTGATAGTGTTGTAAACTTGATTGCATAACTAAGATTGCCAACTGACATCCTTTGTATTTGAGTTGTCTGATGATGGTATTAGATCTGTCATGGATGTAAACATTACACAAAATGTCAACAAAACATGCTACTGCAGAACTCTATGCCTGTATGTGTGTGTCTGAGGGCCAATCTGAGGGCTGATGACACACATTCGATGGGTGTAAGAAATCAGCATGATCAGTGATCATTGCACACATGCACAGTGTCGACACCCGTATTTATCAAATATTTTTTCCTGCAACTTCATACTCCGTTGGTGAGCGACGGGCAATTGGTATTTCACGAGCGCAAGAAAAGGAGTCCTATCTGATTGGGGTACAATTACGAATAGGGTGCAACTTGCTAGACTTGAGTCCAGTCCTCGTTTACGGAGTTTAGGGTTAGGGTTTAGGGTTAGGGTAGGGCAGTCTTGTAATAAGACTAGTAGAGTTGCACCCTATTCGGCAATCGCTCCCTGATTGGCTTGAAATCGATCGCTAGATCGCTCGGTGGTGAAGTAAAAACTCAAAATGTAGAGATGTATTCAATTCTATTGAAATATTCTATTATTGATGCAGAAAGTTGCTACATGGATCAAATCCATGGGTTCCTACAGTAGGTATGTTCATAAAATTTTGAAGTTCAATATTTTTAGCTGAAAGTTCTTTCATTTGAAAGAGAATCAAATTACCTAAACAATAAGGGGTCAATCATGTTTCTAGTGCATATACTTTTGAAGTTACAGACAAAAATAGTGTCACCAAATTGTCCAAAATTTTGTGTGTGAAATTGTGACAGCAGGCACATGTACACTACTGTATGTGACCCCAGATGACCTCCTATTCTTTACTGTAAGAAAGCTGTTTTGGATGGTCTTGATTTACACACAAATTGCTTTTGAGCTAAATCGAGTGTCGACTTGGTGAAACATGGATTGCACTATGTGATAGCTTATGAATCCATTATTATGCCAGTACCAACATAAGTCAACATCACTTAGGTTTTGGTGGTCAAAATTAATTTTTAGTAATTTTTTCCATTGAGCCCCACAGTAAAGCCATTTTTGGACCGTACAGGCACATTCCACTTCCCTATGGACGAATAGCGCCACCTATAATGTGTGATATGAGCCTGACTACCTACAGTCACCCATGGAAAACAGTGTACTGAATAGCTGTACACCATGTCCATATTGGCCAAGGGATGGTTTGTTATGGCAATAATTCCTTCAGAATAGGCAATACAGATTCCAAACATATAAAACTTACCTTATATCAGTTTTAGTTGCCCCTAATAACTCCAAATTGACATGACAATTAATTCTATTTGCTCAATTTCATACCAAAATCAAGGAAAACATGGTTTTGTTATTGCAAAATAACATGAAAATGAGAAAGGTTATATCTGGTCATTTGCAGTAGGCATGTAGGCCACTTCAGGTAATCAATATTGGTCCTTGAATTGCGTGCCTGAGTGACTTTTTGCTCATTGTAAGAGTGATAGTGTTGTAAACTTGATTGCATAACATTAAGATTGCCAACTGACATCCTTTGTATTATCATCCAACTATATTTGAGTACACGTAGTAGGGCCAAGCTGAAAAAATGGCAGAATACTTAAAATTGGGTCCAGGTGCTGGTGAGTCGATTGATGCATATCTCGAGTATAGAAGGTAAGTAAACTAGAGCTGAACACGCCCAAAACCAAGTCCCAACACCCAAAGAAATCAGTACATGGATCGAATCCATGGGTTCCTACAGTCACCCATGGAAAACAGTATACTGAATAGCTGTACACCATGTCCATATTGGCCAAGGGATGGTTTGTTTACATGGCAATAATTCCTTCAGACTAGGCAATACAGATTCCAAACATATAAAACTTACCTTATATCAGTTTTAGTTGCCCCTAATAACTCCAAATTGACATGACAATTAATTCTATTTGCTCAATTTCATACCAAAATCAAGGAAAACATGGTTTTGTTATTGCAAAATAACATGAAAATGAGAAAGGTTATATCTGGTCATTTGCAGTAGGCATGTAGGCCACTTCAGGTAATCAATATTGGTCCTTGAATTGCGTACCTGAGTGACTTTTTGCTCATTGTAAGAGTGATAGTGTTGTAAACTTGATTGCATAACATTAAGATTGCCAACTGACATCCTTTGTATTATCATCCAACTATATTTGAGTTGTCTGATGATGGTATTAGAACTGTCATGGATGTAAACATTACACAAAATGTCAACAAAACATGCTACTGCAGAACTCTATGCCTGTATGTGTGTGTCTGAGGGCCGATCTGAGGGCTGATTGATGACACACATTCGATGGGTGTAGAAAGTTGCATAGTTAGGGACAGGCATAAAAATTTCAGATTAATTCTATTAACATGAATTGTTGTTTATTGGAAGAGAGAACTTCTCAGAAACAATTTGACACCAAAACCAATCTTCTACTGTATTGCTAAGTGAAGTTATGATGAAATTACTGTCGCAACATTGGGCCATTTTCTCTGTTAAAGACTTACCATAGATTTAGAAGTGCATAGGGGACTTGATAATTTTTCTGCCCCCGTCAATTTTTTGTTTTCATTGTAATTTGATCTAATATTTGTTGAATATTATGTACGGTATGTTATCATTTTCAACACATCTGTGAAAATTCAAATTTTAAGGTGGTAAAAATGCCATTTTTCGGCCATTTTGGGCCCATTTTAGGCAAAAACAATGATTTTCCCCAAGCGATAACAAAAAAATGCTTTCTCCCAGCAAATAAGTAAACTGGAATTGTTATGTGAAAAGGATGAAAGTTTTTGTCAAACCATGTTTCCCTTTTGTCAGAAGATGAATTTTGGGTCAAAATAGAATTTTTTTCCCAAAAATGCCCCTTTTGACCCCTTTTTTGACCAAAATGGTGATTTTCACCAAGGCATATCTCACAGAAAAAAATATTCAAAAATGAAGGTAATGTTGCATTCTGCTAACTAAACCATTGAATCTGTTGTCAATGCAAACTAGAGCATCTGAAAAAGATTAATTTTGGTTTTATACATGTAATATTCATCATTTTCTCCAAAAATGGTGTTTTCAGTGGCACAAAATGGCACAGATTTACATAGGGCTTTATTATCTGTTATTATCAAGTAAAATAAATAGCGCCCTCGCTCAGATGTGCCTGTCCCTAGCATAGTGTCTCGATATGTGCATTGTATTTATAGACTTGTGATTTAATATTCTATACAGCATCTGGATCTGAGCTAAATGGGCTATACATGTTCCTTTATAATATGAATGTAATTCTCAAACAGTTGAATATATCACATTTTTAACGTACGATTTATGAAAATGAAAATGCAGTAAAATATATCCACAGCAAACAGCAATTTTTATTATTATTATTATTTATTCTTTCTTTATTGAGGGTTATACTGCTTCAGTGACAAGCACTGCTTTTCAAGCAGGCCCTCATTGATACATGTTATATAGCAACAAAATATATTACGATACACAATATTTACAAAGTATCATACAGTATTTACAATGTATTTAAAATATACAAAATCAAGCAAGTATATAAATAAAATATAGATAAAGACAGGCCTAAATTTCTTTAATTTTTGATTGAAATTGGCCTAAAGTCATATTTTCCATCTGAGCTCTTACTGTCGGTGGCAAAGAATTCCATGCATAGGCTGCCCTGACATGAAAAGTACGTTGACCTGAATTTGATTTAAATTTTGGTACAATCAATGTATTAGAAGTATGATTTCTAGTTATATGATTATGGTTATCATGAACAAAATCAAATTGAGAAGATAAGTATGATGGATATTCATTCTTTAAACATTTGAAAACAGTCATTAATAGAGTATTATGCCATCTTTGATCAAGTTTAACCCACTGCAATGTATTCATTAAATCATTAGTTGGTGTCCTTATATCTGCTGAGAGAATTATTCTAGCTAAATTATTATGAAGTACTTGAAGCCTATTATGGTACTCTACACTAAAATTTGACCAGACCATGCTTCCATAATCAAAGTGGGGAATAACAAGAGCATTGGATAACATTACAGTGGTTTTGTATGGAAGGAAATATTTTATACGTTTTATTATGCCAGTTCTTTTGGAAATAGTTTTACTAACATTATCGACATGAGCTGACCAAGACAGCTTGCTATCAAATTTCACACCTAGATATTTAAACTCATCTACTCTTTCAATATCATTGTTGTTATATGTACATTGTTGAACTTTTCAAGCATTTTGTTTGTACCAAAGATCATAAACTTAGTCTTTTCAACATTTAAAGTGAGTTTGTTTACTTTGAACCATTCAGCTACCCTACTTAGACATGACTCCATTTGAATTTTAAGATCAGATTCATTTTTAGCTTTACACATTAAAGAGGTATCATCTGCATACATTACAGTTTTACATTCAGACACAGCATTAGGTAAACAGTTAACAAAAATGATAAACAGTAAAGGACCTAAAATTGAGCCCTGAGGAATACCAATATCAATTGGCCTAAAGTCAGAAAAAGTTGAGTTAACATTAACAGTTTGTTCTCTGTTGTTTAAGTATGATTTAAACCATAATAATTCATCCCCACATACCCCATATTGTTTAAGTTTCCTAATCAGAATATCATGATTTACAGTATCAAATGCTTTCTTTAAGTCTATAAATAAAACGCCTGTAGCATAACCTGTATCCATATTCTTTAAAATGTAATCTTGAACATCTAGAAGGGTTGTTGTGGAATGATTCGGACGAAATCCTGATTGAGCATTTGATAATAGTCCTACATTACTCATATATTCATATAATTGATCATGAACAGCTCTTTCAATGATCTTTGATACAATTGGTAATACAGAGATAGGTCTATAGTTACTAACATTAGTTTTATCACCCGATTTAAATATTGGAGTTACTTTAGCCTTCTTCCATGCATCAGGAAAAGTAGACCCATTCAAAGACAGGTTGCAAATATGAACAAGGCATTTTGAGATGAAAGGCGCAGCCAACTTTAATAACCTTACATTGAATGGATCTAATCCTGATGATTTACAATTTTGCATTTTACTTATTTGTTTAAGGACAAATTCATTAGATATTGCTCTAAAACTAAATTTGTTTACACTATGATTTTGATGAGAACATACAGTATTACAAGTGCATACATAATTATCATTGTTATTATTAAATTTACTCCCAAGTTCATTACCTATAGAAGTGAAAAACTCATTGAACTCGTTTGCCATATCCTTTTTGTTACCTGAGTAATTACCATTCTTTTTAACAACTGCTGTAGGTATACTTGATGTTTTGTTTGGTATAATTTTCTTAATTGCTTTCCAAAGATTTTTACTATTATTTATGTTGTTATTTATAGCCTCGTTACAATAATTCTTTTTCAGTGAATATTTCATATTGTTTACTTTATTTCTAAGAGACTTTGCTTTACTCCAATCTTCAGCATTATTTGTCTTATGTGCTTTTGAAAAATAGTAGTCCCTATCTTTACTTAGTCTCAAAAATTCCCTGTTCACCCATTCAGGTAAACAACCTTTAACTTTCTTTTCCTTAAATGGTGCATGCTTGTCACAGGCAGCATTGAATGAAAACTGCCATTCCTTAAGTGCTTCATTGACATCATTTATATTACATATTCTACCCCAATCAATATTTTTGATTGTATCAATATAATCTACTTCATTGAAGTTTTTGAAACACCTGGATCTTACAATTTTTGGTGGAAGTTTCAACTTATTACATTTTCTTACAGCATATATTAATGAATGATCACTAAGACCTAAACTATGAACACCAGATGAGATTATAAGTTCTGGTTTTGATACAAATATTAAGTCAATTTTGTTTTACTAGTTTCAGTTATTCTTGTATAATCTGTTATAATTTGTTTCATATTAGAATTGTTTGCCAACCTTGTCACTTTTCTTAAATTACCAATTTTAACCTGATCTAAATTAAAGTCTCCTAAAAGATATACATCATCATATAAATCATTACATTTCTTAAATATATCATCAAGATTATCAAGAAAATCAACAGTACAGTCTGGTGGGCGATAAATACTGCCAACTAAAATAGGCTTTGTATTGGTTAAATTAAGTTCAATAAAAATACCTTCAATATCATTATCATATAAATCCTCATTTTGTTTTGACAAAATGCTGTTTTTAATATAACATAAAACTCCACCCCGTATTTTACCATTTTGTCTATCAAGTCTATAAGTATTGTAACCATCTATTTCTACTTCAGAGTCATCAACATCCTTATCTAACCAAGTCTCATTAATACATAACACATCAATAGCATTGTCATTCAAAAGGAAGTTAACCTCATCAACTTTGTGGATTAAACCCTGGATATTTAAATGAGCTATTTTAAGACCCTTCCTAATCTTACACTTTAAATCAATAAAACCCTCATTAAGAGGAAGTTCATCATTAGCAAGTTTGTGAAAACAATTCTTACAATACCAATAATTATTTTGCTTAACATCATTGTCATCAACACATCTAAAGTGAAAATCAAGTGTACAATTATTACAAGTTACATATAGATCATTTTGTAAGATTTTTCTTACACACTCACCACAAAAATCATTTTCAGTTTTCTTACAAATTTTGGCATTCTCTACAGTTTTTAAAGTTACAGTTCTTTTTTTACTTTTATCACTCACAGTTTGCATATTTAGAGTTTCTTTATCAGTTCTATCCTTTACCTGCTCCTCCAATGAGATGTTACAACACAAAAATCCTGGTGAAATACACTACTGAGACAAGACAAATAGTCCTCTTGAAGAAGTTGCGCTCCTAATCGTGATAAATGTAATCCGTCAGTTGCAATATGATGATCCAAAGTGATATTCCTATTGTCTATGAAATTCAAGTTCTTGGTATAACACATGTCATAAAGTCTCGCGTTAAATTCCTTTATCCACGCACAATGTCGTTTGTTCCTTTGGATAGTCAAATTAGTGTATTGAATTAGTGTATTGAATTTCCAGTTAGTGTATTGAAAACAAAACCTGGGTTTTACCTGACAACAAATCGAATTTTCTTGTAATGGCAACATAATATGGGGTACTGAGCATGCGCCAAATCGTAAAAACGTGTAGAATAGAAATTCTGTGGTATCTCATATCATGTAAATGGTATGCTTAGCCCGAGTCGCTCGGCCTATCTCGAACAAAATCGCCATGCGTAGCTGTTGAAAAACGAGAGGATTCGCCGTACTATCACGGCAAGTTTTGACACAAAGATATAGGGATGACTTGCATGTTTATTTTTTTCAGGTTCAAATTATTGTCAAATTATGCTTATATTTACACCATTAAATATATTTGAGAATAAACATCAATTGACTTTTTTGTAAATTGTATACATTTACACCCTGTTATGACTGGTACACTCGGCCAGCAGTACTAGTGTTTATCTGCATGCAGGTCGTTACCAACAGAATCCATGCGCACATAGCTGACCCCATTCACACACACACACACACACCCACACAGAGGCCATGCGAAAGATGGATTTTTAATGTCACAAAAAACAAAAGATCTGTAAAATTTGCAACGGACCCGCTTCACAATTAGCCTCGCCGCATTTAATGACACGATAATATACCATAATGTCAATAAGAGATAGACATTTACATTCATAAACAAATTAAATATTTGCAATTAAAACTCATGTTTTTGAACGATTCTGCAAATTTATTTTTGAACTCCAGCGATGACGTCATTGTGTCTACAATGTTCCGAATGCTGATTGGTTGATTGCGTCACTGTCAGTGATCTGTACATGCATGGTACGGAATGATTTTGCCTATGCATGGGTAAAATACACTGTGCCCCGTCATGGAATACGCATGTTGACAAAACGTGAAGAAAGCAAATTCCGTCATGGGTTTAGTAAAAAGGAACCTTTATTCAGCACCCAAAGAAACAAACGATTCTTGCCTACCAATCAATATTTGTGCGGCAAACTTTGGAGTACACAGGTTCCATATATGGGATCCCCACACAGTTAAAAACATCTCCAAGATCGAGAAAGTGCAACGTTCCGTGGCCAGATTTGTATGTGGTGACTACAGTCATCATAGCAGCATCACATCAATGCTTAGTGAATTTGAATGGCCAACTCTTCAAGAAAGAAGGAAAGCCTCAAGACTAACGAACCTATACAAAATCAGAAACCAGGAACTTTTTGTCAATGCAGCAAATAAAAGACTGATACCATCGAGGAGTACCCGCATTAATCAGGCATGTTTCAAACATTTGGATGCCAGGACAGAAATATTCAAGAACCCATATTTCCTGAAAACTATAGTTGACTGGAACGCCCTGTCCCCCCCCCCCCTCCAATGTCATCAGAGCTACTTCAACAACACAGTTCAAAGTAAGATTGAAAAAAATTCCTTTAAAAAGGAACAGGGCGAACAAATGAGGAAGTGTCAAGATAAAGGTGTAGTTATTTTATTGTTTGAACTGTTTCTATAATTCGCATCGATCATTATCGAACCGGGTTCCGGGTATCGAACCCCAACGGTTTTAGCTTGTATTATTTATTAACATAGGCCTATTTGTTTGTGATATTTCAAGCGTTTTAAAATTTCAAAATAATCCCATTCAATTACACGGTTGACGGTGGAAATTTACTGAATTTAGAGAATGCACTGCGACCACCACCTGAGACTTATCAAAATAATATTATTAACTAATCCCATAACTGTTCAAATAACAGCCCTCACTTAACAGACATTAAGTCTCAATTGACAGGGTCCGTAAGTGCTAAAGTAAATATATTTTCTCTTTATCGCCTGCCTAAGTTTCCCCATTTAAGGGATGGGGTATGAACGTTTGAACAGTATTATTGTGGGACATTAGAGCACATCAGACATGTTGAATTGCATTCTGAATACGAAGAATGTCCTTTTGATATAAAATAATTTTGATTTTTTGAAATTCGCAAATGATGATTTTTACTTAAAGTGTATGTAGGTGAGATGAAAAAGCCGACGATCAATTGAAAATTTTGACCATTAGTATTGAAGATATGGATCTTTTTCCCAAAACACAAAAAAAATTAGGTCATTTTGGGAAAAAGTCCATATTTTCAATATGAAAGGTCAAAATTTTTCAATTGAACGGCTTTTCCTCCCAGCTACATACACTTTAAGAATATATGTCATTAGATTTATAAAATTTACTTGAGGACTGTTATATATCAAAATATGAAAAATATCAAATTTTATAATTTGTCATAAAATTTGTAGGCCTATTAGATCGTGATTTTCATTATTTGATATCAGAAAGACATTCTTCGTATTAGGAATGCAATTCCATGTCCCACGAAAAATACTATCGAATCGCCCATTCCAGATCCCTTAAGTACTCTCTCTCATTTACTCAAGGTTGTGTTTGTAAATGAATTCAGTTATATAAACACAGCCTTGTGAAAAGGTCATGTTGACATAAATTAATTGACTGTGTGGTTAAACATGTTAAAGTATCGTTAACAGATTCTATACGCTAGATAGCAGAACAACAAGCACATACAGGCAAGTATTTTGCCAGTATCAATAAAACTATAATGAGGCTGTTAATGTAGCCCAACTGTACGTACAATCTGGCAATACCGCTAAATCTTAAAGAAATGAAAAATATCTGTTGCAATTTTCGGATTTGCATAAAAGTAATTCTAGTTCATCCAAGTTGTAAAACAATTATTTCTTTTAATACAAACACATTCCTTGGTAAGACAACTTTATAGCACTGTTTGAATATCAACATGAAGTAGTAATGACAAATTTAAATGTACACTATCGCCTCTGTAGTTTCCTGATTACATAGACAGCACGATTATTTTATTTTTATTCTGCAACGCTGTGAGGAAATAAGTATGCCAAAACCCATCATAATAAGGACTGAAAAATGCTTCGCATTTTTTACCTTTATCTGCAGCATAATAACTGACCCTGACCCTCCATTGGCGTGATACTCTACGGAGGCGGTGCCAATTACGAAGCAGAAGTCACTATGTTGTGAACATATCATGGCACATTGGTCACAATCCTACTTCAGATATTTGTTGTTGGGTGTGAAGAAGATGGTTTTTTCAAATATGTTTATGGCATGTCACAATCATAAGTAAAATTAAATAGGATATGATTGCAGTTTTATCTAGCTTTTGATAATTTCTTTCAGAATTGTAGGTGAGGATGATGAAGGAAAGCTCTTCACTCCAGATGAATATGAAAACTATAAACGTACAGTTGTACCAGTTCGCATGAAGAACAGACTATTTGTAAGCTGGACTTCACCCAATGGCTGGGATTGTAAATTGATTGGTCCCGAGACTCTATGCTTCTGTCAACATAGGTGAGTCACAAGACTTTTTATAATTTGGGACAGGGATCCCGCTAGGTCCAAAAATGATGGACCTCAAGCTGTGGGACACAAATTCTGACATGGTTATCATTCAACTTTAGTTTCAAATTATGGGATACTAGTGGACCCCACAATCACAATCACAAACATTTATATGGTCCCTAATGAATTCCACTATGCAAAAAGACCCCAACATTTAGTTTAGCAGGAACCCTTGTTCTGTGCTTCACGCAATTGCTGGGATTGTTGAGAGATGCCAGGATTTTGTCAGTGTAGGTGAGGGTCAGATTCAAAGGATTAATATTAGCTAATATTGTTTTATTGATTTGTAAATCAAAGTGTGTACTTAAAGTGTGACTCAAGTATAATTAGCTTATTAGTAGAATCAGTTGCAAGTAGCTTGGTTAGGTATAGCCTACATGTACTACATTTGTACAAACAAATTAAATGTCTTCATGTGGGTGTATTATTTTATGGACTATACATTTCACTTAAAAAATCAAATATTGATACTTTAACCTATCCCAACATATTTATTTATTGATAGGTATAAACAACACAAGACAGATTTTGCTGAGTTACCAAGTGAACGGCCCATTTTGTTGCCATGCAGGGTCAAAGGTTGTCGATGTAAATATTACAATTATGTGCCTTTAAATGGAAGTCAACCAATCCGGTGTAGATGTAAACATTATTCAGATGATCACTCAGCAGACCCCTCACACACATGCAAAAAAGGTAGGGGTTATTTGTACTATAGCGTGAATCTTTCTCGTGCCCTACTTTAAAAGTGGGCATTTTTGTGTGATTATTTTTCTGCAATTTGTCAAATATGATTGAACAGTTCCCCTTGTATATTAATTTGTGATTCTAAGTTTCCTGGGCTTGAAGTCTATTGATTGAGGGCATGTGACCCCCACCACCCCACCCCCTCCTATGATGCTATGCTACTGGTCTGGTTTCTTAGTCATAAGGGATGACTTGCTCCAGAAGTACTGGTGTTGTTTCCTAAAAGATGTAGTGTTTTTACAGGGTATTTTTGTCACTCTCCACCCATGTTACACTCCCGGGGGGGTCACTCCCATTGTGGCCTGTACACCATCCGCGATCATCAACTTTTGAAAAGCACCCTAAACAAGGATTTTACCCTTGGCTAAAATGATACCCTAAACAGGTAACACACGTCCTTAAACAGGGATTTTATTCCTTACATCAAATTTCATACCCTAAATTTCATTTCCGTGTATTAGCAATTGCAATTTTGCTACCCTTTTTTCCAATTTTTCATGTTTTTGACACCCTAAACACGATCGCTGGCGTAGTATCGTGCCTACCTACCTAAAAACTACCCTTTTACGCGTTTTCATTATCGCGGATGGTGTACAGGCCACAATGGGAGTGACCCCGGTTACACTGAATAGGAAGTCAGTACATGACCATGGTAGAAATACATTGTGGGAAGTGTAAAATATCTTCTCTGGTGATAAGATGTACTTTAGTATTTTCAAACATTAATGGATAATAATAATGATAAGGAATTAAAAAGATGGTTATGCTTTCAGCAACCTCAATAAATTTCCTGGCCTACTGCTATTGGTTTCAGCATAAATTGCTACACATTTCCAAAAGTGTGTAGCAAAGTGATCAAAATTGAGTAGCATTTTGCTCCGCGATACCGGCTATGGCCAATGCTAATTTCACATCTGTAACAAAAATCTCTATTTCCATCCATTAGGTGGATGCCAGTGCGTAAGCTTCAAAAGCTCTTTCACCTGTTCCTGTGGTCAACCCACCTATGCACACGATACTATAGTAGAAACCAAAGAAGAACGCCAAGCCAGAGGTCACCCTGTGGGTCACGATGTACCATACGCTGCAATGGGTGGGCTGACTGGATTTAGCTCACTAGCTGATGCATATCAGAGACTGGACGACAGTGGTGTAGGTAAGGTCATAGGTTACAATGTAGGTCATGATTTACCATATGCTACTATGAGTACTAGTAGACTGACTACTGGATTTAGCTCACTAGCTGAGGCCACCCTGTGCCAATAGGCTGCTATGTATAGATGGACTAACTAGATTTGATAGATTAAAACAGGCATAATCGACTGGATGAAAGTATAAGTAATGCTGGTTTGATACTTTCATGCCGCTTGCCGCTGAGCAGCATGACACATGAGCATTGCAGACAAACTGACACAATCAAGGCTTATGATTGGCTGATATGTCATGCCGCGTGCCGCAGCAGCAAGCGGCATGAAAGTCTGACAGGGGCATAAGGTCAAAGGCAGTGCATGATCAGCCATTCAAGGCCTTTGGGTATGATATCTACATGTCCTCATCAATCTTTCACAGCTAAGCCTTATGATCAAACTTAAATGTTATGCTGGTCCACATTTTGTGACACTTTGTGTTAACAACAGGTGATGCCACATATTGATAATGAAGTCAGCATTGAGTCCATATTGCTGGGTTTGGTAGCAACATGGTGTTAATGTTGATTGAAATATCAGTTGGATTCTATTATAGGTGCTACTGTTTTGTAACATAAGGCCCCAAAAAAGGTGTTTTTTTCCTCAGGTCACCCGTGTACGTTCATAAAAGACCAAATCTTCTTTTTTTTTTGCGTAATTGCTCTAGCTTTCATCATTTGTATAAAAAAATACAAAACTTCAAATAATTATAATTTAATAACTCTTTTGCAGGTGCACCAAGTGAAGCATTCTTAAATCAGCCAATCGGTGCTTCAGATCACCCATTCCTACGCATGCACGCATCTACGCTGAATCAAATAGAGGCTGGTAGAGGGAGCCAAACAGATGCATTGACTCAAAAGATGGCAGAGTTTAAAATGACAGGAACAGATGCAGACATGGATTACTATGAAATGAGATATCAACAAAGGGTAAGGCCCCAAAAAAAAAGGTTTGTCTCAAAGCTCACGAGTGGTTTGAAAACAAATGCGAAATGCGATTTTTTTTTTTAATTCCTGACTTGGTATTTTGAGAAAAAAAGCCTTGATTTTCGTTGAATTTCTTTTTTTTTCAAATCGCGCAATTTTACAAATGCTTGCGCAGCAGCAAGCTTTGAGACAAACCTTTTTTGTCATATAAGTCTGTCATTTCCCGGGGAGTGAGGGAGACTCACAGGGGCATAATTATGGCCTTTAATACTATCATAAATTCTATCAACAAAGGGAAAATCTATATGGGATTGGATGTTGTAGGGTGTGACTCACAGAGACCAATGCAGACATAGATTGCTATAGAATGAGATATCAACAAAGGGTTTGTTTGTTCATTTGTTTGTTAATGTTTGTTTGGTTAAACAGTCGCTCCGTGTGGAGACACGCTTGGGTCCTGATGGGACCAGGCTCAAACAAAATGCTCAAGCCAGGCTAAGAAGCCTATATAAGCATGCTGGCATGTATGGAAAGAGAAGTGAGAACTCTTTCCCCATGTATAGGGCAGGAAAGATTCACAGGGAAGGAAAGATTCACAGTGAAGGGTAGACATGAATTATCTGAAATGAGATATACACTAAGAGAGATCTGTTCTTTTGGGGAGTGGAGCTTTGTCAAGAATCTATGAATTGATTCTTGACCTGTTCAACAGAATAATACCGTGCTCTATACACAATTTTACTTTAATTTGTTGCATCCTCATTTCCATATTTTATAACCATCAGCTGAAAGAAGAAAAGATGAGAGCCAGAGGTGTACCATCTTCCAGACCTGTTTCCAAAAGAGGCCTCCCTTCTTCATCCTCTTCATCCTCATCATCATCATCGGTAGTGACAAAAGGACATTCTGCAAGAGGAAAACCTGCCAGTGCTACACGAGGGAAGCCACCATCAAAGACAACGGGAAAAAGATAATGAACAAGTGACCATATTATAAATATATATAGTAACAAAACTTGATCAAAATTCTGAACTCAACCAATATTTTCAGTCATGTTGTAACCACAGACTACTACAGACCATGTATCAACAGCCAAAATCCCCAATGTATGCAATTTATGCTGTGAATTCTCGAATATTCATGAGGGCCGATTGTTTGATCGTGCCGTGTTTAGCAATCATGCCAGCGTTGCATGTCCGCATCACACCAGCATCGCGAGGCCAATTGTTTTATTGTGCTGTGTCTAACAATTACACCAGCGTTGCGTGTCTTCGCGTATACACAACACAGCGTTGCATGCCTCAATCACGATAGACTTTAAAAATACATGGTACTAAGTGCATTTCATGAACAATCGACCCTCATTATTAGTCTATTATTGGGTGATGCTGAGACTTTGACTGTTTATATGCGGTCTGTTATCTTTTTCATCCATGATTGTAACACATTCAACATTTCATCAGACGGAATCAGAGACACTTCTAACAATGTCTCACACAGGGACCAGATGCACAGGTACTGTGATAGTACAGTACTCATAGAGATACAACTTATTGCATAGATTGGATTATGCTATGGACATAATTCACATAAAGGTAATTTGTAGAGAATAGGTTTCAAAGTTGGAATTTGTATGAAATATTGTTACCTTGCAAAAACCTACTGGATGACTGAGAAGATCTATCTTCTTCTTTATAGTGACCATATTCCTCACTGACTTTCAATTGAAGTGCAATAACTTCCTGTAGTTAAATATTGACAAAATGTTGGGATAAAATATTTTACAATCTAAGATGTTGTCTACATCATATAAACATGAAACCAGACTGATCATGCAATGTTTCCTTTCAACATTTTGCTTCATACAAATGTGATCAGATCTGGTCCAATCAGGCTAAAGTCAGCAATAATGAAACTGAAATATGGGCAAAAGGTGAAGAGGGAAAAAAAAAGCAATAAAAACATGGAAATGGAGATATAAAAGGTTCATAACTTACCACCAAGTACAGTATTCAATAGACCTGGGGATTCAACATCAGTAATTATATGTACTGAGCAAGTTAATAATGGTGGTAACTCAATTTTCAAAATTTCCGACTTTGGCCTGAGTGGATCAGATTGGGTCACCATATGTAAATTATTAATATTAAATATTTCTAAACATTCTCCTATATTTTGAATGCATATTTCACCAACACTGGGAGAATTTTGTTGTTGTTGTTGTTGTTGTTGTTATTTTGATTACATTTAAACACTTCTCTGTATTAAACACAATATGTATTTTAAATGCAACTTTTTTAAAAACGCAGGGCTATGTTATATAATAAGGTACACCACTCACAAGCTGCACTTTATCCTGTGAGCATACACCGTTCTCAAATAACCAGAGGGTGTCTGACAGGAGTGGCCTCCCAAATTCTAAAATTGCACCAAAGGCGGTAATAATCTTTTACCTTCGGATGAATATCTGTTTTATAAAAATGTTGTAAAAACATACAAATTATGGAAAAGTTTTCAAGAAACCAAAAATGCTTACTTTGGATAAACACGAATGCACCTAGAATTGGAGAATCCTAAATTGGTTGAATTCATGATAAATCTCTTAGATTTCAGCTGTTAATGCCTAGATATGCTCAACATAAAAAAAAGGATGCTAGGATCACGAAATACTGTATAAGTCAATATTTTCACAAGCAGAAATTTTGGGATTTTAGGGATTTTGCACATCGCGCGAGAACTTAATTTCACAGCATCAACACTAATTATAATGCAACTCTATTTTTGTGAGTTTTCATTTTTGCGTTTTGTCTTTACTCATGAAATTCATGAAAATAAAAGAAAAAAATTCTACTTTGACAGTACTCCTTTAAATGTACAATCTTTTAAAATGAGTTTGGTCAATTTTTTTCCAACCTCATTTTTTGGCATATTTGTCCCAACTTACACCACCTAACTGAGTTCAGCCAATGTTTTAAATTAATTTTTAATTAAATATTATTTAAATCCCCATAGAACACCACAGTCAAGTGGCTTTATAGAGTGTTTTCTTTCATTTTATAGTTTGGCTTGAAATTACCAGTTGATACTAATAATATTTTATGATATTTGGAAAAGAATAACCAAACTAATATTTGACCAAATCGTATATTAAAGCTTTGGGGGAAATAAGTATCTTGTATGCAGGAAATGTTTCTATTAAATGGGCTCTTCCATAAATTAAAGGTACACCCTAAAGAAAACATGGGATTCCCAAAATTTTTCACCATTTTTTGCTCTGGGAATTTTAAAAAAAATGGTCATTATTTTCACAACCCTAAAAAAGACATGGGAATTCCCAAAAGTGTTGCCAAAAATTTGCCTGTCTGCCCAAAAATTTATGGTACAAATTTTCATGTCTTCTTTAGGGGGTGCCATTAATTTCTGGAATAGCCCAATGTGTGTTTGTGTTTGGAGAAAGGTAGATGGGGTGTATAGGAGCTTATAGGGGTGTGGGGGGTGTGTGTGGGGGGGGGGGGTTGCAGTGTGTTTTATTTGTACATTATTAGATCATTCCAAAGGCAAATGCTATAACTTATTACGTTCTAATGTCATTCCGTCCAATGAAGATTATAACAATTAAAAAATATCTATAGAAAGTGTGTGATTTTGTTTTAATGTTGTCATGGTTGTGTGGCTTAATGTTGGTTTTCCTTTTTTACTTTTTTAATGTATCTAATAAGGCAAGGGTTCGTCCATTATCACCTTTGGTCTTTTTTTGGCCTTATTGCAGTATTATAATTTGTTTGGCGTGGATGAAATCCAGACCTGTCAGTTTTGCACATTCCAGTGAAAGAATTTTTTAGACCAAAAGATTGGTTTATTCTTAGTGTCAGAGGGCACGAAATACTGATAGGATTAAGGTTAGGAATTAGGGTTAAGGTAATGGTTATGGTTAGGGTAGGAATAGCCTGTAGAGTCAGAAGTTTTCTGTTTTACGGAAAACTGAAAAAATTCACGGAATCGGAGGTACAACACGGAAAATGACATTTTTGTATGATTTGACAAAAATTGTTTTATGATAAAAATATTGTTTAAGGGGCACGCAGGATCACTCAAAGTCAGAAATTTAAAACATTATTTTGTGTTGTATCTTTAAAAGTAATGATGATAAAAGTATACATTTTGAAAAATTGATTTTCCATGCAAATTTTTTTCAGTCCGCCATAACAACTTACCCAAAATATCAAAATGGATGAAAATTGCATAAAGACACAAATCTAGAAAGTGTTTTCTTAAATTGTTGAATTATTTCTTCGTTTTAAAAATATGGGTCAAAAAAGATGAAAATTTGACTTTTTTCAATTTTGACCAAAATTTGAGACAATTTAAGGTATATTTTCAAAATAAATTTGTGGGGGGGGGCATTGGGAAGAACATAACCTTTTTTAAATAGGATCTTTGGGTAAGAGCCAAAAAAGAGTCCCACAGAACTGAAGCCTCGAACATTGAATTTTTAGTTCTAAGGGAGTGTTCAGAAACAGCTTGGTGGTAGGGGGCTGGAAACAATATTGGAGTCAGGATTTATAGCAGTGTCTTAGCTAGCCACCCGTCTGGCCGTCATTTTAGACGGAGAGTTTGCTGCTGGGACGGGCAAAATTAATGCCTTTGACAGATGCTACATTATAATTGTAAGTGTTTAGAAAGTCTATTGACCTTTTTAGTAGACCAGGTTTGTAAAACAAGGCTATAGCAGCACATATTTGAACTCTTTGAACCCCCAATGGGCTGTATAAGTCTGGTAAATGTTTTGAAGGTCAAATTGGGACAGGCAAATTTATTCAAATGACGGGCAAACCTGAATTTCTAGCTAAGACCCTGATTTATAGGGGTGTAAAAACTTGAACAACATTAATCCTGAAGCAAAAAGGACATTCCTCCACTATTGTCAGCAATAGTTGCCCTGTGCATCTTTGAAAAACCATGAGTGTTTTGGCCCATAGTTTTGCGCTTTGCATGTATTGGCCCATCAAATAGTAAAATGAAAACACACCTTCATTTGGGGCTGAAATATATAGTCTAAAATAGAAGTTTATCAAGCACTTCACGCACACACACACACACGTAAAAAGTCAAAACTGTGCAGTAAAACCGGAAAAATATACTCGTCACCCAAACCCCCTAAATTTTAATGCTTCAGCCACCACTGATTCTAGACTAAATCCTTGAATACTCACGCACGGCCATTCCACCATCATAGTTGCCGAAGTGAAAGGCTGTCCTGGGCTGTGGGACTCAGCGCGCACATAAATATTAAGTATTCAAAATTACTCTCAACAACATTTGTGTACTTTACAATGGGTGAAGCACTATGACTCCAGTGAGTAATAACTCCAAATGATTATTTTTAGCTAATGGGAATAAGATGGGTCTGCCAAAAATTGCCCTCCCCTGGGCCCTTTTGACGTGCCAAAAAATCTTTGTCCCCTTACCAGGGTCTTAGCTAGCCACCCGTCTGGCCGTCATTTTAGACGGCCAATTTGCTCCTGGGACGGGCAAAATTAATGCCTTTGACAGATGACAGATCATAAATTGTATGTTTTGAGAAGCTAATTGACCTTTTTAGTAGACCAGATTTGTAGAACAAGGCCATATCAGCACATATTTGAATTCTTTGAACCCCCAATGGGCTATGGATTTCTGGTAAATGTTTTAAAGGTCAAATTTGGACAGGCAATTTTATTCAAGTGACGGGCAATCCTCAATTTCTAGCTAAGGCCCTGCCTCTTACACACTAAGATTTTTGTGAATCCAAATTTAAAACTTTAAATAATCTTATCATATAATGCGAGTGTAGCGAGCAGGAAATTTTGCATATTTGAATGTGTTCCGAATGTTTTCCTACACCTTTTTTGGGGGCGTAATAATAATAAAAAAGACTCAGCACCCGCCCCTTTCGACCTGCCAAAAAAAACCCTTTCAACCTGCCAAAAAATGTTCCCCCCCCCCCGCTTTTGGCCTGGCAAAAAATCTTTGCCGCCCCCTCCCCCCTATTATTCACCACCCTGGGGTACACATTATTCCACCACCCCTAAAGTGAGCTCGAAGTTCTTTTTAAAGACTCTTCTTGTATTAAGTCAGGTGGAGTGGTGCTCCTGGTCTAAAACGGAAATTTCTTAAAACATAACAAAACTGCAAAATGGCCGGCAAATTGTAGGAAGTCCGAAGAAAATGGTCTCGGAAAATGTGTAATTTTTAGCTAAGATAAACATTTTTTTAATAAACTACCAATATTTTATTAAAGACAGCAATCATGTTTAGGCCTGTAAGACGTTTTGTTTCGCGATCACGACCTGTAATTCCAATCGCAATAGGTATTTGTGTGGGCATAACGCTGAGTTTATTGTGTAGCCCATTGTTGGATTCCAACTGTGGGTTCGACAGTTTCGTCCACGTTGGCAGTAGTCGTAAAACCAACGCATTTTTTGCCGGTATCGACGATAAAGGTAACCCGCTCAATGATGATGATTTTGAACCAGTACTTATGACTGCTAATAACCCTCCTGTCAAGAAATCCATCGAACAACATCGACTTGTACGAATGCGCTATATTTCTTCAGAATTAGGCATTCGAGATAAGCTTTTTGTTGGAGTTGTTGTTTCACGCGGTGACATCGATTTAGAGTCAACAACTGTTGGAATCAATAAGACAATTAGTCATTATGTTTCTAAGCTTGTTTTCTTCACAAAAAGTAGTGATCCGGAGGCAGGTTTAACCGGTCTCAACGTGGTTCCAATTGAAGCCGATAAAACGGTGACACGGACATTTGAAATCTGGAAGAGTATTTATGAAAATTATGGGAATGATTATGACTTTTCCTTCTGATACAAGATGATACATATTTGTTTGGGGAGAGAATGATAGATTTTGTAGGTCAAATCAACATAGGTCAAGATGTGTACATGGGAATTCCAATTCATGAGGCTGATATGGAGGTAACTTACTGCAGGAGAGAAGCAGGTAATTATTCTTGTCAATGTCATGTGTGAAGTAAACTAAATTAACATAATAACCGTTCTATAGAATCAGCAGTGTTCTATTTACCAGAAAAAAATTTCTTGCATTTGTGCAGGTAACAAACATGTAGAAATCTACATGTAGGGTACATGTTCATGCACAATTTAGTGAAAGTAACTTCCACACAATTCAACCATATATAAAATATGAAGTTTGTGCCGTGTCTTTTTTACAAATCATTTATGAAAAGTAAAAATTGGTGTCATTTTGTAAGGGATATATTTATATTACTTCTTTGATTCAGAGGCACAATGTATGTTTCTGATTCCGTTCTGTAATTTACGACTAAAATTCTACATGCGCTTGTGCAGGTACATTTGAAAAGTTAACTGCACAGAATCAAAGTCACCTGCATACATGTATATATGCAGGTGGTAAATCGAACACTGACTGAATCGGACACCTTAGGGCTGTGCAATAGTTATGAGCCCTGGGGAGGGTAAAATGGTGGAAATAATAATTGGAAAATGGTGCAAAACCAATACAGGTATTCTGTTTTTGCATGCACACTACGATACCTGGAAAAAGAGGTCTTTTTTATTTTGTGTTTCTGCTGGTACATGTAGGTTAGGCCCCTCTACTGATCACAAAACTTTCCTGAATGGCAGAACTTTTTGAGGCTTTTGGATTTTGAACTCTTGTATTTGAAGTATCTCTGATAGAAGTGTAAAGTTACCTGACATTAAATTCCAATCCCATTCTCAGTTGGCATGACGGGTCACAAAAACACAATCGTTGCGGACATATTCACAGAAAGTAAACTTTTTGAGTTATGTGTTTCAGTTACAATTGCTCTGTAGTTTTCAGATCTTATACATCTATGTGTTAGCCAGGGGGCCGGTCCACCCATGTTTTGGATGGCCTAAGTGAAAAAATCATCAACACGTCCATAACCAGCAGCCCTCGAATTAACCCACAGCACCCAAGGCATTTTGCCGTGGGTGCACAACCCCACTGCTGTAATGCCCTCAAAATATGTCCTTTACCCAAGGCCAGCCCTCGAATTAAGGATCTGAAGGGGCACGGCACGGCAACTTTTTTAGGGCAAGTTGATAATTGCCGTGGATTTTCACTGAAAAGGCAAGGCAGCACGGCAATTTAATAATATTTCAAAGGGCATCAAGGCAACTGTTGAAAATTTGAGAAGGGCACCAAGGCAATTTTTCAAAAGTGAATAGATGCATTACCATCAGCTGAATTCGACACCAAAGTAAAATTCGACTCTCAACTTTACACTAAAACTAACCTGATTGCTTAAAAAACCTGCTTTATAATAAAAAGCAATCAAAAATCAACAGTTTAATTTTGCGATCCCTAGTTCTGAGCTGCAAAACTGACTCGAAACAGCGATGAAACAGCTGTAACTTTGGTAATAATATTGATCAACTTCGCCGGCATAATCACTATTTCGTGCCAAACATATCTAGAGATGGGCTCACATGTACATGATAAGACGATACCGGAAGGGTATCGCCCTCGGTTTGCAATGGGAAGTCAATGTTTGATAATCGAGAGAACAATTGATTTGCCCAGCGCTCAGATTTTGTTCACGACACGAGGTCGAGGAAGCTTTAGTTACTAACAGCGTTTCTGATTGGTCGATAGTACGTTGAAGGTATTTCTCTGACCAATCGAGAAAATGAAGTCAGATGAAGTCGGTTTCTAGCAACCAGATAATGTATAAAAGCCGATGTGATTGGCTGAATATGTAAGCTTATGTAGGGTAATGAATATTAATTCACAACAAACTATTGTGTGTACTGTGATTGATAGCTGGATTACGATGCTCAAAATAGCGATCGTGTTCAAGATTTTCGATTTAATTTTCCACAATTTTGCGGGATTTAACCAGTACTTGTTAATGATTTTATAATGAAGGGGCAGGGCTGGCGGCTAGGGCACCCACGGCAACTTCATTTAGGGCACGACAACTGACTGCCGTCGGTAAAGGACATATTTTGAGGGCATTACGGCAATGGGGGTGGGTTAATTCGAGGGCTGCCCAAGGCAGTCACTTGCCGTGCCCTCTAATGAAGTTGCCGTCGGTGCCCCAGCCCTGCCCCTTCATTATCAAATCATATATCTATGTTTGTGTGTGTTTTCTTCACTTTTGAGAAATTGCCTTAGTGCCCTTCTCAAATTTTTAACAGCTGCCATGATGCCCTCTTGATATTACAAACTGCTGTGCTGCCTTGCCTTTTCAGTGAAAATCCAAGGCAATTATCAACTTGCCCTAAAAAAGTTGCCGTGCCCCTTCAGATCCTTAATTCGAAGGCTGATAACCAGCAAAGAAAAAAAATCAAGAGTCTTTATCTTTTGGTCAAAATTTCTCAATGTTCTCCGTTGCGGACATACGTTTTTTTCGTTGCAGGACTTGCAGACATACAAATTGAAATCATTTGTATGTACACAACAATGAAATTATTTGACATTTCTTTTAATACAGAACAGGGATGCAAAACCAAGACACCTCATGCAGAGAAAGTCAGTTATCAAGTTTCAAAATATGCAAACGTTATTTGTTTGAAACCAAAAGAAGACTAAAAACAAGGTGGTTAAAGATGGCAGTTTTGGGAGTGAATGTTTGCAACAGAAGTCAATTTTCAAAAATATACTGTCAAATTACTGAGATATGAGATAAAAACGAGTTTCAGACTTTGACCATTTTGTTGACATAAAAATACAGAACTGCCCTGAAGTGCTTCTCATTTGTAAGGCTATAGAAGGTTTTGATAGAATTTCTCAAACATCTTCATTAAAAAGTGATAACTGAGATTTTAGAAAAGAAAAAGTTAGAATCTTCAAAAAAGGAAACGGGAGGGGACGCTAAAACATGAGGGAGCAAAGATTTTTTGCCCTAAGGAGGAATGGAAGCAATTTTTGGCAGGCAGAGATTGGGGGGAAAGCATTTTTTGGCATGTAGTTTGGAAATTTTAGCCGGGGGATTATGTAATTATTGCACAGCCCACACCTAGGCCTCTATATACTATGCTTGATGCTTCCACAGCAGGTGATATTGTGATTTGTGACATGATCATTACCATACGTACATTGTACATCTGTCTGTAGTACTTTAGTCTGTAGTACTAGGCCGAAAATTAATTGTTTGGTTATGATTACCCAATCCACCATAGCTTGTGATGACTCTGAGAATTCCCCAACTCAAAATAATGTACAATGTAAGGCCTTGGGAGAAAAAAGTTGGTATTTAGAGAGAATCCAGCTAGCGGGTTTTCCAAAAAATGTTTCATATCCTCATGGCTGCATGTTAAGCTGCAATTTGCAGTTTAGTGAATAAAAATGTTGGTCATGGCCAATTTCCCGGAAGAGTCATACCAGCCCAATTCAATATTTTGGCACCATACCTCTTAGATTAAAAACAGTAAGGGAATGGAACAGCATTCCATCAAACACAGCATCCCAGATCCTGAACACTTCAAAATCACCTTGGGTGATTTCATCCCAGGATCGCAACATTAAGGGGGTACTACACCTATTGCCTTTTTTTTGCATTTTATGAAGAAATGAAAACAAAAATGGACAAAGTGGTATACATGCAAAAAATGCAAGGTAGAGAGTAAATGTATAGCTGAAAACCAATCAAGTTGCATGCATTTGTGACAAGACACACCAACTGAATAAGAATGCCTCATGCACATGTATACGTACATGTGTGTGTGATCACTAATTCTAATCCTAGAAAGTTTACACAGTCAATATACGTCAATTGCAAGAACAGGAAAAATCCTGCCCAGGGCAATATTACACATGTGTAATATTGCCCTGGGCAGGATTTGTTATAATTAGACCCTGATACATGTACTGGTACTGTGTAGAACAGGAATACAGATTTTGCCTCATGGTGAATGATGTTTGATTCCTGGTTTTATTAAACTTCTAGTTGGTGCGTTTAGGGGTGATTTTAATGATCATTTCACAAAACATGTTTCCCTGGCATGTTTTGCATCAGGAACAGCACATCACCCAAATATAAATATTAGAAAATTATTAACAAAAACATGTACGGTAATGGTTTATTTTATCAAAAGCCTGTAAGGGTGGTACCTTTCAGGTACAATTCTGTTCAGGGGGTAAAATTGGTTGCAAAATACACTGTGAAATTGTGAATCTTGAATGGTGCCCCCTGGGTTTCAGAGTACCCACTTACATGTACACAGTGCACAGTACAAATGACAAGTCCTTTCAGGCTCACAATTAATTAAGGTATCAGTACATGTTTCTCCTGCAAATTGATGGCTAAAATTGGTGTATTACTATTTACTTCCTTGCAGTAATCAGGCAATTTATTTGTTTTCAGGATATATAATTTCCAGGAATCTGTTGAATCAAGTTGGAGAGTTCTGGGAAGATTGTATGCGGAAATCTTGGAGCAGTATGCCAGATTTGGAGATTGGTAGATGTGTCCATGAACACACAGGAGCTGTATGCTCTGCTCAACATGAGGTAAAGGGCACTCTAAAAATATGCACATTTATTCAGATATCTTCCTTCAGTGAAATGTAGATGTGTAGATCACCGAATAAGGGATGAAAATTCTAATTCAGAATTCTACAAATACTGGTGTATAAAATTAACACATGGATGTGTAAAGTTGATAATTTTGTACTTAAATATATCAAAGATACTATTTTAGTATATTTGAATATGCAAAAAACAGGCACTTTGAAGTCATATGGAAGAAAAAAGCATTTGTACGCATTAAAAAACATGTGAATGGTGGAAAAATAAACATTTTATAATAATAATAAAATTTTCAAATAATATTTCACTGAAATTTACTTCAAATTTATATCATTACTTACCTTTTAGGGGTCATATAGTTGCAGTTTCATGATGTTTTTTGGCCACTTCTCCAATTTAGCGAGGTTAGCATGTGCATCGCCATGTTGGATTCAGGTTTCTAGACAGAAACATAATTGTTGACAGTGTTTTTTAATGAAAAAACATTGGGATTTCACTATAATTGAAGACCGAGTTAAAAAGTTTGTGTATGACGTCCTGTCAACCAGACCAAAAATGCCTTACTGTGCAGTGCGCAGGTCAGCAACCAATCACGCCACACCTTTGCCCTGACATCAGACACTAGTCTTTTTAATTCGGTCTTCAAGTATAGAATGGGTAACTTTTTATGGTTATTTTTTAGGAAATGGAAAACAACACACACAGAATTTGACATTTACAAAACAGATAATTTTGGTTGCTACTTTATATATAAATGTACCATATCGATGCATTCAATACTAATACTAATCCGCAATTGTTTAACTCTCTCCCCAGGGGTCATTGTATCACTCGTACAATTTTGAAGACAAAGTTTTGACTCCAGTTGAGATGAGTGACAGAGGCCTACGTAAAGCCCTGACTGTATACAATGTGATGGATAGAAGAACCATCTTCAAGCTGCACATGTTCTTCAATGAGATGGCACTCAATCAGACATATAAGAAGATTACAGCAAATCAGAAGATTATTGAAGTGACCAGCAAGTACACCCCAGAAGGAAAACAAAGCCTGTCATGGCCGACTGGCATCCACAGTCCATATAATCCAAGCACTAGGTTGGTTGAGTGGTTATCACCTGTTTAAATACCATGCATGTAGACATTTATGTACAGTTGGCCATAATATATATACAACATGTGGAAAAAATTTGTGAATATTAATAAAAATAAGAAACCTGTTGTAAAGAAATGGTTTAGTTTAGATACGCTTTGGACTTTTGTGTGTCAGGGCTATATAGCTTGAGTTTGATTTCCAGCACTCAATGCTGGAATGAAAGCATCCTTACCAGTCCTATGATCTGGTATAATTACTCTGACCCCTACAATTGTTATTGAGGTGTTATTTTGCTCAGGCTATACATCGGTCGCAACACATATTGACGTAGAGTGACTTTTCCAAATTTTCTGTTTCACATAGTACTTAGTAGCGTAAAGGTTTAGAGTTAGCTATATCCTACATGTGTGCCTTTTAACTATTAAAGATAAAATTTAATAGTTTGAATCCTACACTTCAATTTCAAGTAGAATCAGGCCACTGAGAGATAACAGTGGAGAAGTGTTAACTCTGTTATTAGTAACATATGGCCTATGTAATGACATTTTTACTTTACTGTTTCCTGTCACCCGCCCGCATCACCTGTTCAATTTGACCAAAACTTTCATTATTTTCATAAAAATGTCAATTATCTGACAATTGAGATGGAAATAATTAAAATTGAAACTCTCAAAATGTCTGACATCATAATCAGCAGTTTTTCTTAGTTGTACGGGTAGAGGATGTGGTAAATAATGGAAATTTAAGGATTACCTCATCGTGTGTCTTGTGATTACAAAAATTGCAAATTTCTTTTCATTTAAAAAAACAACAAATTCAAATCTTTATTTGTAATGATGAACTAAGCATTAATCCCTGTTTTGAGATGGTCTTTCATCAACAATATAGATGTAAATGAAAGTTTTGACAATAATGAAATTGTCCAAAATAATGAATAATGAAATCGTGACCTCATATTTCACTGAAAAAATGTGACGGGAAACTAATCATTTCATTTCATCATAAGCCTATTCGTCAAACACGTTTTTCTAGGGAACATATTTTGTCCTTCACGTATGCCACTATGTGTTGTGACCGACGATATAATGTAATTTTTGATTTGAAAGTCTGCTACATGTACAAAATGTATTACTATGATACCAAAACCTTGGCATTTTTGTATTTCAATACTGACATGCTCTTGTGTTTATTTTAATAACAGATTTGATATCTTCAGCTGGGAGTACTTCAGTATGACACACCTGTATGGATCATCTGATGCCGAACCCAAGATCCCACTAACAGGTGCCAATAAACATGATATAGATGAGGTACTGACAACAGCTATGAGTAGACTCAATGACAAGTATGATAATGCCTTCATGTTAGGTCATCTAGTCAACGGTTATCGCAGGTTTGATCCTACAAGAGGTATGGAGTACACGTTGGATCTTGAGCTTAAACTTACAGGAGAGAAGAAGGAAATTCAGAAAAGAGTGCACTTGCTGAGGCCACTTAACAAAGTGGAAATTGTTTCCATGCCTTATGTGACGGAATACACACAAGTAACAATAATTGTGCCGGTTGTATTTAGCAATCGAGAAGAGGTGCGTCTCTTTCTCGACTCCTTTTCCAAAATATGCCTTGAAACCCATGATAAGTCATCTCTTATGTTAATTTTCATATACACGCCTACAGAGGCACGTAGCATGGCGACGAACGACATATTTGGGGTCACAAAAGGATATGTTACTTATCTTGAACGTAAGTATCCCGGTTCACACATTTCGTGGATAAGCGTTAAAACAAGTATACCATCATTAATCGCAGTCATGGACGTCGTTGCTGCAAAATTCCCATCAGACACGCTCATCTTCCTGACGAACGTCAAAGTAGAACTATCCACTGAATTCTTAAATCGTGTCCGTATGAATACTATTAACATATGGCAGGTCTTCTTCCCAATTCCATTTTCCCAATACGACCCAGCTATAATTTATGCTGATGCTCCTAATCCGAATCACATCGACGTGAGCAAAAGCGCAGGTCACTTTGACAATCATTTATACGAACATGCAAGTTTTTACAACTCGGATTATTCTCACGCAAGGCAGCTTTGGGATGAAAAACATCCCGGTAGTACTACAGATCATATTCAATCAGATATAGACTTGTTTGAGATGTTCCTTAACACCAAATTGCATGTATTCAGAGCTGTAGAGCCAGCATTGAAACAACGCTTCCAGGAACGCACCTGTCACCCAACCCTTCATGAGGACCAATACCAAAGATGTTTGGAGGGTAGAGCTGAAGGGCTTGCTTCACGCTCACAACTTGCAATGCTTGTATTCCAACAGCAGCAAGAAGAAGAGCACTGATAAGGATGAATATATAAACAGTGTGTGGGGGTGTGTGTGTAATTGTTTTGCATGTTTAACTTATGGTTTAAATTTGTCCATTTGGCAATGTGACCACTGGAAAGAAGAATTCAGTATCTATATATACTTTGATCAGTTTGTAATAGGCGGGCTTTATAACATCCCGGATTAATATCAAGATATTTTATTTAGAGAAATTTCTTGTGACATCTCGCCAGAAGCATCACGAATTATTAATTAAAGTCCTATACTTTGTCTATCTTTAACACACAAAATAAAGACCAGAGAGGTCAACCAATAGCACTCTTAACGTGGGTCTATTTTTTGGCGTAGTGGTAAAAGCCTAACATTTCCCGCCTATTACAAGCTGATCAAACTATACTTCACAGTCACATCTTGCTCTTCATGTATTCCATCAGCAGCAGCAGCAGTAAGATCAACTTTTAATTAAAAGATGAATGTGTGTTGGGGAGTGTGATTATTTTGTATGGCTGACTGGCTTTAGGTTACAAAAAAAAAGTATTTTATTAGCTGTTTTTATAATATACCAAGTAGGGATACCATGATGTATCTCTTTAATCTATGCATCAATCAATCAGGGATGGTTGATATAGGGTGCTTAAGGTTTGACATGGTTATGTGATCAATATTTTGTTACTGACTTGTGATTTCTGATCCCCTCGATTTAGCCATCGGCATTTGTAATAAATTATTAAAGAGGAGGCAAGTTTCCCATAACTTTATACAGGGTAGGGTAATACTGTTACCTGTTTGTAAGATTGTAATTCTTTAATAGCCCTACCCCCATCATCACAAGATGATTTAAAGTTATAGAGATGTATAGCAAATTATGTTGTAATAAGAAATTAGCAATTAATTTTAAAATTCTTTTATAATTACAAAAGTGTGAGGAATACTAGGTACATGTGGTAATCGCTTTGTACTAAATTTGATCATAATGGTATTTGCCATAGGTATTGGCTAGCCCAGCAGTTCGCAAACTTTTTTACAAGCGACCCCAATTTTGACGAAAGGTGCTTACTGCCAAATCGCGTGTAATGCGAGAAAATTTTGAATTCAGGTACACCATGCAGCTTTGGAAAACATGATTTATAGTCGGGTTGTTTAATTTTTGTTGATGTTTACAGTTTAACTTTATAATGCTAGCTTCATGATTTTCATTCATAAGGGTTTTGTTTGCGACCCATTTTCAAATGGCTTTTGCCCCCCCCCCCCAAAAAAAGGTTATGACCGACAGTTTGGGAACCACTGGGCTAGCCTATTAGTATACCATGGAAGGTTAAAAAGTGTATTAGGTCATATAAAATCTTTCTTTTCTATAAAGATTTGTAATGACAATAATTTTCAAGATGTACATGTACAGATGACAGAAAATGTCAAAATATCCCCTTGGCAAGATTCACATCAATAATTGTGAGAGTTGTATTTTTTAATAAACATACCAGCAATCACAAAATGTTTTGGACATAATTCGCAAAAGGTTAGACAAGTTGCAAAACACCCTTTTAAATGTCGGGTTATATAAGGTTGTATAAAGGGTATAAAACGTCTTCATAGCATTTAAAAACATTTTTTGAAAACGTACTGGAAAGTATTCTAATATAATGTTATTTAACTGTTGACAAAATAGTTGACAAAATGTTTGCATGAATTATTTTAAAATAACATTTTGCAGTGTTTTGATACAAAGTGTTTCCATTACCTTTATAAAACACGATTATTGGATGTTTTTACCAAAACCCAACATTTATAATATGTTTAAATCGTTTTGTGTTTGCTTGAATGTGCATTGCATGCATTATGCATACTATAAGACATTAAGTAACTGGCCAACAACTTCACAAGGGATCATTATCATTTGCAACATGTCATTTTAAAATATGCTTGTGCAATTTCTTCTCAATATCTACAAAATCTATTGTTTGCAACGTATATTGTACATTGTTTGCAAGGGTGAAATTAAGCTACGGGCCCATGAGTTACCTAACTGTAGCCCATTGAAATTAAACTTCAGGCCCTTTTAGTCCTGAACCATATAGTCTATACGTGTATAAGATACTAGTAGCTAAGAAATAGGAAATGGTGAACCAAAATTGGGTTTCTCTGCAATGTGAGATCAGCTATTATTGTTGAAAATCAACTATTGAATTGTGCCAGTGGATATTACACAATTTTGGTTTAAAATTCTGACTGTTACTATTTCCCAAAAGTGAGTCCTGTTTAGACCAAAGTGAGTCCTGATAAACTAAATTCAGGTGTACCTGGGCTTACCTTTTCCCAAACTGAGTCCAGGTAGAAAAGCTCACCCTTGATTGTTTTTAATAATACATTTGGTAGAAATTGAGATATTTTACTACATACATATGTATACATGTATAGCATAGTTAATGTAGATAAAAGTATTTAAAATTTAAATGAAAAGATTTCAAGTCAAAGGTCATCATGGAATCTCTTAAAGGAGGATAGTCTAATTAACAACATTGTAACATTTTGCACTTCTTTCTCCATCAAATGATAATTCTGGCTTCAATTGCAAGCCCACATATTTCTCATTGACCATGTGAAATATAGGGCTGAAAGCTGTTTTGTTTGGATTAATTTATCGAAGTCAAAATGTCATTAGTTGGTTAAAACCCACTTATTTTTTATTTTATTTTAAAGGGAGGAAAAAGTGCAGTGATTTATAGTGCGCTACACACAGGCATGTCTAGACCTTGATCCACAAACCTCGGCACACTTTAATTTGTGCAAATTTTTTTTTTTTAACTCTAGGGTCGGGCCTAATTTTAGGGTTGGGCCTAATTTTAGGGTCGGTCAGATTACGTCAATCAAAGAAAAAAAATTTGTGGCCTAAGTGCTGTTTTTTTATATATATGTGGTGCTGATGCACCATACCATTCATGCCCAATATTGTGCAGACTGTTTCAAAAGTTTTGTGTACATATTTATTAAGCAGCTGATAAAAATGATATTGCCCCCAAACACTTTAACATGAAGACTAATGATGAGTACATTGTGAAGGCAAGGAATACAAAATGCAAGCAAATAAATGCATCTTGCAGTGCTGCAGAATGGTGAATCATAACAAACATGTTAAATTTTGGTGAAAAGCCCCAAAATTGGCACAGATGTAGCTCTTGATAGAAATAACAAATTTGGATCCAGGGCCAATTTACTACAGGGGTCAAATATGAAAAATTGCTCCGATTGTTATCAAAATGGTCTCAAATTGTTCCTCTCAGCATAATATTCCATAGTATGATAGGTTTTGCATAATATGTACTACATACTACGTATTTGCCTGTGCAACATTGGGAAGCAAACTTCCTACATAAATGTAGGAAGTTTGCTTCCCAATGTTGCACAGGCAAATACCGGTAGGTCAAGACCATTAAGCGCCATATCAAATGATACATCTAGGCCTGTTGACTGACCAATTTTTGGATGTAACCTTGTGAAGCAAACTTCCTATATATTGGCTTGTCACCATTCTGCAGTACTATTGGTTTGTGTTCCACCATTGGGAAGCAAATGCCTCTTGCCAACCTAAATATCAAAGCCTTGACATCACCATACATGTTTCAAATTCATTGAGAAATTAAAAGATTCTCAGTTAAGTGCTATGGATATCTTGAAATAGTTTTTTTTTTCATACACAACCTGAATCTTGTCCCATGTAAATTGTCATCATTGGCAATGTTACTGGTAGTTTCCAATGGTACAGGGTACAGTCATTTAGTTTGTACTTCATCATCGTCCTCAATTACTTTGCATTCATCCTGAAAAAATCACTCTGTAGTTATAGTGTGTCTCATCTCAAGTTGAGAGTAACGCCATGTTGGACTTCACAGTGGCAGATTTGATTCTTGCGCGCTAATCTAATCCCGCGGTGTGTATACACACATGTAGAAGGGTGATTTCATTCGCACGCTGGCGATGCAACCATTTTAACACACCGATTTGAATCTGCCATTGCAAAATCCAACTTGAGACGAGACTCGCTATAATTATACAGTAACGCCACTCACTTAGCCAAACTATCGTCCCTTAAAAGCAAGAAGGAAAGTACATAGGTATTAAGTTCCGATGATGCCATACCTATTTATGCCCAGTTATATCATTTCTCTCTTAATTTTACCCAATTCTTCATGACCAAGTGGATAAAAGTTAAATTTATATGTAAGTGTAGAATGTAGATGTGCGTGTTATTTTAGTGGGAGAGCAAACTGAAGTACACTTTATAACTCGGCAATAATGTAAAAATTTCCTTTTTGAATTTGAGGTGCTCATGTAAAATGATATTTTCATGGTATATTTATTATTATTCGCAACTCACCTATTACATTGTAAAGTAAGATATTATTAAATTATGCTTTGCAATAAAACAGTATTATAAATTTACAGCTCTTGATTGTTGATTTAGTTCTAATAGTGTTGGAAATTTACAGGCACAGCAAACAGTCCTGCTGACGAGTGGGATGGACTGGGGCATTAAATTAGCACATAGGCGTTTTTGAGTCCCAGACCCCTCCTCCGAACTTCTCTGCCGGCATAAAAAGGAGCCTGTGTGTTCATGGCTAGCTCTCAGTGGCACTGACAGCAAAATCAAATTTTAAGTACCCTGTCACCACATTATATGCCATCATCCTCTTCCTCCTCACTGTCATCCTATTCTTCCTCCTTATCCTCCTCCTCAACCAGAACCCTAAATATAACACTGGCTCTAATTAATTGTACCTATCCCTAACACTAACCCTAAAATTCCTGCTTAAATTTTCCTAATCCCTAACTTGAACCCATTTCGAACTAATGATCCTTTGGACTATGGGCTGGCCCTAACTTTTTTTTACCCCACCCCCCAAAAAAACTTTATTTCCCCCTTCAAGAGATCAAATGTTTTTGGTCCCATGTTTTTTCTGTACAAAGGTGGCTCAGAGTGCCATAATGATGCGGCGACTGATATTAAGCATCAGTTTGCTGAGCATCATCATTTTACTCCTAATCATAAGGCCAAAAAATAGTTGTTTGCTTGTTCTCGTCCGACGGACCGTCTCAGCGGTCCCGACCGTGACATTTTTTTTTACAATTTTCCCAAAATGTCATGAACTTTTTGTCTGAAAAACTGAAGATATAAAAGAAATGTAAAATACCATTTCCTGCATGTTTCCCCTGACCAGTCGTACAATGTACCTGACTGATTATTCTGATATTTCGTATTATCATCCTTATCGTCTACAACTAACTTTAAAAAGCAGTACATGTACTGCATTTTAAGTCGACCAGAGATGCACATATCAAATAAAGTAGGGTTTACCTTAAATTTGTCATTGGTTAGAAAAAGTGCTTGATAATTATTTTTCTAACATATAAGACATAATGTTGTGATTGCCGGAGACTTCCTTTAATGAAAATTAAACAAGGTTTCATTATGAATAGATATTTTTGTAGTCTCAAGTTTCTTTGATTTCAGTGACTGTGAAGTCAAAGAAACTACAGAAGTATCTTTTCATAATGAAACATTCCTTTATCCATTTTCTTTCTAATATTGTGTCTTTGAAGCTCCATTATTTCTACATGATTATTCAGAAATGCATTGAATAACAAACACACAGAAAGAAATGATGACAACAGAGACTGTTCTTATCATATACTTCATTTTATTTGTATCTAACGTCTTAGCAAACTAAATCAATAAACATTAACATTTATGTCGCGGTATGCGCCTTTCAATATTTTAATGGACCTGACACTTCACTTGGATGACACAGATATTTTCATTTACTTGGATTATGACACAGACAATGTCATTAGCTTAAATTTATGTTACAGGTGTTGTTTTATGACACAGATATTGTCGTTGAATAAGTTCATCAGGTTTGTTGATTAAATAAACGAAGACATTTTGCTTGACAAAACCAGGGGAATTTTTACTCACTACAATATTTCGTCCTTGACATCGAAGGACTTCATCAGGTATGACTGATATGGTCATCTGATCCACTTCATAGTTTTAAAAATGACTGGAAATGAGTCTAAACATCACCGGAAACCCATCTCCCGGAAAAGTGGATCAGATGACCATATCAGTCATACCTGATGAAGTCCTCCGATGTGAAGGACAAAATATTGTAGTGAGTAAAAATTCACTTGGTTTTGTCAAACTAAAATGTCTTTTCGTTTACAAATATTGTCGTTTATTTGGGATTATGCCCTAGATATTGTCATAGTAGAGTTTCTCCACTCTCAGGCTTAAAGTCACCATATCATTTAAATAGGTGATAGGTTTGGATGCCGCGCCGGATCTTTATAGTTTCAGCAAGGTTCTTCAGCGGTCTAACAATTTGGTGCTGTTTATGGCATAAACACAAAGTGGGGTTCTGATTGGTTAATTGAATCATGTCATCATCACATGGACACCTCATTTGCTGGTCAAGCTGCATGGCATTGCGTGACCTAGTTATTTTTGCGCGATAATCAGAAAGAGCAGACGGACACTGCTGAATACAAGAAAAATTATGTAACATTTGCAATAATATATGTTCTTCTGTATGTAAAAGTCACACAGATAACATGTGTTTAAAAATTGAAATAATGAGAGTGATGTAGTCACATTATTACCCAATGCCAAACTATATTTCCCTATTATCAGCACTTTACCCTCACACAATAACCTTCATAGATATTATAGGATAGTTAATTATATCTTGAAGTTTAAATGTTTGTATAGGAGTATGCATGTATAAGCCTAACGAAGTGGAAACTCGGCAAGAATGTCTAGAAACATTGAATTGAGCTAGTTTCCCAGACCATTTCTTGGCAGAGTCTAACCTTAATATCATATTTTTACAACCAGGTCTGCATTTTAAATACATTACATATAACAGCACCAACTTCTTCATAAATACCAGAAATAAATACAACTATGTTCTTAATACATAAATAATAAATAATGGTGAATAGCAATTTTCAAAACTAAATCACAATCTTTGCATTTAAAACACATATTAGGCTCAGAATTATAAATACAAAAGAAGAGCTCAGGTCTAAAAGATTAAGCATCATTGCTTTATTCCTTTGACAATTTGGCTATTTTTTTTCCTGCTAAAATCACAATGATCAATTATACTTGAACCCTGCATGTCTAAAATATCCTGGAATTATTTGAAGTAAACACCTCAAATATGGTTCCTACTAGTATTGAGTGGAATTAACTTTGAACACAAGTAAATTTAAAAAAGCGTGTGAATAATTTAATTTTGTTAGCTGCAGGAAAATGCTGCTCTTGTGTAAAAAGAAGTCTGAATGATGGAGAACTTAGATTAGTGATATCTGAAAAGTTACAGTGTTATTTACTTTGTAAAAGCATGTAAAAAAGTGAGTGTCAATCATGAATAATGCTCTCCAATTTTAAAAGGCCGCGGTTAGTGCTGGTTCATCAATGGTAAACGCAGGCAACCACTCACTTCAAGTGAAACATGTTGGGCTATAATTTTTCAAATTCCACCAAATTTCATTCTCATCTGTAATCTCTTGATCATTTGTTTTTACGCAAGTCTGGTTTTATACTGCAGTAGTAAATACATTCATATCCAACTATAAACCATTCACACAGCTTATATGTGCTAGACATAAAGAGTAATGCACAATGTGTAAGGTTGCTGACATTTTCCGAAATAAAATCTCTCCTGAAATCAACAAGAGAGCTAAGTAATTTTCACAATTTGAGCCTATAACAAGCAGAATACCAAAGCATAATTGCTCTGCCATTCTTTTACATGTACATGTGTTAGGATTGTACTACTAGTGACATGTTTATATTGTACATTATCTGATATTCAGTAATACAGTAAACACACACTAAACTTTCAACAGAATAAATAAGTTACAAATCTGTACACATATTACTGAACATAAAAAATAAAATACTCCACTGAAAATAACCTTTGGCAAGCAAAACTCATAGTTATAAACAAAAACAGGTACTAATAGTTGTAAATGTTATCTTCTGGTAGAGAAAAGTATTAAGTCTAAGACCAAATCTATTCAATTTGGTTTTCACTTTATGGATTTGGAAACCATCCATTGTTTCTTGATCATAACAATCTACAACTGGAATACCACTTACGATCAATTCACTGGTGTGTTAGATATTCAAATTTGATACATTTGCTGTTGAGTCTATGGAAAAATCATTACCCTCAATTCTACTAAATGCCTACATGAAAAATGTTATGTTTCCTCCAAATTACAACATATGTGTCATTTCACATGTATCAATTTTTCTATTTCTAAGTTTTGGAACTAACATTATTGAAAAACATAGTCAGGTATTTATCTTTAATGCAATTGTTGTATATCATTTCCTACACACTATAAATATGGTACACATACCAAATAGTAAGGACAGGACTAAGTTTTGGGAATGTATTACATTGCAAGGGAAAGACTAACATTCTCATTTCATTTTCTACTAAATTATTGACTACATTATCATTTCTGCAAGTTAAGTTTACAAAACTTCACAATGGAATAGATTACCAAAATCCATCCTAACTTCTGATGACACATTACGTTTTAGGATGACACATTATGTTTATCTCATGGTCAATACAATAGATTGGGTTCACAGGTTTGTGAAAGTACTTGATATTCCATGAAATATGTTTTGTCAAAAAAACATTTCTTATACTGGTATTTTAACTGAATACAAGAAAATAGTTCATTAACTTTCCAACCAGTACTAAATCTCACACATTTCAGTACCATTTGCTAGCCTTGATTTATAACTTTAAATTTATTATTTTCAACAATAGCATACACATAATTAATTAATTGTAACTGTTAATTTTACTAAATACAAAATGTCTGTGTAATTAAAAATCAATTAGTTCTTTTTTATATTAATGACTTGACTGCAAAGACATCATTTGTAGATGATTTGAATTTCCGACATTGAAGACATCATCAATGCCATTGCATTAAATTATAATTAAGTATATTCTAGTAACAATCTTATTTCACCTATTGCTACCCATGCATACAAACATAGAACTTTAATTTGAAAATATAAGCTACATTAATAATGTGAGTGCAAGGACAGTCTGCAATACCTGTCTGACGTGATTATATAATACAAAGGAAGCTACATCATGAGCTAGCATATCTTGTGATATTTTCTTAAGCAATGTGTCGCAGCTACCCATCACCTTAGATTTGATATCCAGTACTTTAGTTAAACTTCAAGCAGCTATCGCCATTACAGTCACATCATTATTAACAGCTGTGGTATTTGCAAAGGGATAAATGATACACAAGTATACACAATGAAAAGCTGCCATAAGAGTATTACCTGCCATTTGCAGGCTACACAAGTTAATACCGATGCATCCTGAACTGTCTTTGTGAATTCACCTGTCTTCAACATACATCATAGCTTGCTTGAAATCCATTCACCACCTATGAAAGATATGGCCTTGATTTCCCACAAGGGGTGTAGAATTCAAATGGAGTCACCCAATCAGGTAACCCCATTTGAAATTCACCATTTCTGTGTGGAAGATTACGGCCATGTCTTCTATTTGGGTGTATGGCTTTCAACTGGAATAAACCGATTAATTGAGGAATACACTGCAGGTTAAACACTGATTAAGTAGAAGTAATTTTGTCAGGATTCAATATTCAAAATGAAGTACCACTTCAAAACACTTCCTCAACACACAGCCTTTTAGTTAAATTTACGTTTGTCCTAGTTTATACCTGGTCATTATCTGGTTGCAAAAATCACCATAAAACCTATAGATACACTTACTAAAAGATATTATTGATATTATACACTATTCACATAAACATATTTGGCATAAGTTATTTACAAACATCAAAGTATATATACTATACATAGATATGTTCAGGTTTTCAAGATTTGTATACAAACATTTTTCTGCCGATTACAAAATATTATATTTCTCAATACTGAATCCTGGAGTCAGAAGAGTATTCATATTGGTATTATTTTCTTTTCAGATTGATATCTTATGTGATACTAGATCTACACGAAAACTTCAATGTACATTCAACAAATTATGTTATTTTGTATACAATAATGTTGCATGCAATATATAATTGAGAATTTCATTAGATTTTATAGCTTATTCAATATGCAATATCAGGTTATAGTCCTATTTTACCAACCTTTTCATCTTAAAAAAGGCAGTAATACCTCATTTAACAATACTATAGACCACTTGACACATGACGTCATTGCCAGGCAGTATGTGTGTGCATTATGGCAATTTCCTTTGTTCTTTGCCCTGCAGTGTGCGTATGCATCGTAGTTTGATCAGGGCATGTGCATTTTAAATCACCCACTACATTTCATAGTACAAGAAAGCCACTGAACAGTGTAGCAGTTCGTTCAAGCATATCAATAGACCAGTCCCTCGCCTTTGTTGATAAACAATGTTGTCAAGTGGTCTATGGTCAAAACATGATTCCTAAATGACACCTGTTGCAGACTTTCAATCAACACTGACAACCAGTTGCCTCAGGTTTAGGTCACCTGGAAAGCTATACTGAACAAGGTCATCTGGTGTAGCTGATCTAGGTCATATATTGCCCTTGCCCCATCTCCTTAATTTGCTCTAGTATGTTGTTTTTTCTTTTCTTGCTAGTCATATCAGCAATTACTGATAAGGTTGTAATACAATATTCAAGATGAGTAATACATTCATTTGTCAAATGTAATGTAGAGCATGTGATTTTATTCTCAAAAGGATATTTTTGTACCGCCTGAATTTTCTTGAAATTATGTTATTTTCAATTCTTTACTTCTGCACAATTTCTTTATAAAATTGAAGGCTTATATTACAACAATGCTTTCTTTACATGCACACAAGATAATTTCTTCACAAAATTTGGTAAAATGCTTTACGTTTGCAATTAACACACATTCCAAATTTCTACTATAAAATATGGGGGCTGATACCATGAACATTTGCAATGTTTAAAGAATGCCTCAACACAAATAATCACATCCAATATTAAGACACACAGCCATGTCCTTTTCATTATGTCAAAGATTTAATGGTTGAAAGGTTACTCTAAAGGGTCAAAATTTTGATAGGTTAACTACCGTAAATGTTCGCCCAATGGCGCTATGGGCTCCCTTGACATAACTGGAATTTTAGACACAAACTAAAAGTGCCCTCTCATAAAAATCCCACCAGCAAATAAGGGCAGGTACCCTTCATTCTGGTTGGGATTTTTATAAGAGGGAGCTCTCTATTTGTACATGAAATTTACCCCCAAGACAAAGGAGCCCAGGAGCGCCATTAGGCGAATGTTTACGGTATTTGGGATGGATTATGCTTAATGATAGTTATCATGCTAAGGGTGTATCTGAACAGTCATAATTCCAAATATTAGAACAATGTTCATTATATTCAGAATTCTTATCAATCGGTTGTTTGAAAATAATATTTTATTAGCAATTAGATTGGTTATGGTGGTATTGGTTATTTATATGGTGGTATTAGGGACAGGTGAAACATGACAAGTGTTCATGGTATCAGCTTATCATCTAATAATACAGCATCATTTTTAGTGTATGCATCTCTGGTATCCATAAAATTTAATTGCATAACATACAACTACGTATGGTGACACACACTACAAGTCATATTTATCATTTATGACAACAAAATCTAGAAATACAAGATGATAAAATCTAGAAATACATGTACAAGTTTAAAGAATATGTATGTATGCAATACAATAAAATAACTGGCTAAAATGTGTATGGGTTCAAAATCTTAATATTAATAAAAATAGGTTAATTTCAATATCTTTGACCATAAAATGTATAAAAGCATTGCACATGTTGAAGAACCACATAAAAATTAAGTAGAGTATGGAGAGAAGACAAAGGCTAGGAAATACTGCTGGGACATTTTATTTTGTAAACGGACATTCGGAAATATACTTGATGAGATGCACACTTGTAGCAAGAAATTACCCCACGTCACTATGTCACATCATTTTGGTCAAGGACACCAACTTTGTAAACCATGCTTACAATGGGCCATTCAAATTGAAATCCATACAACCCCATATGAGAGACCATAACTGCCACACAGGGAGTATGAATTTCAGATGGAATCACCCATTCAGGTAATCCCATTTAGAATTCACACTCCCTGTGAGAGATTATGGTCATGTCTTCCAACTGGAATAGCCCAACTTTCACACCCAAAGGATGGACAAAGTTCAGCTTCATCCACCTACAATTTGCAATAATTCACTGTGTCTGCCATTCTATCATCACCTAATTCCACAGTGCTATTTTGGTATCTTCAGTGGCATATACATGTCACCATACATGCAATCATCCCTAATGGGTATGCAAGAAAGACAGCAATATAGTAAGCAAGGGGAATCAATTTGTGTGACTGGGATAAGTTACTTTATTTCCTTTATGTTATATTTTCCTTATGAAATGGGTGTGAATATGAAAGAGGGGTTCTAAAATTATTTTAAAAGTATGTTGGTGCTATTTATAAAGGGATTTTCTTGTGCTTTGGAGCTCTACTTGTAAATATTCACTGAAAAACGTCTTACAGACCAACTAAATGCACAAAACAGCTGAACATAACTATACCATCTATATTTTGGTCATGGTTTTCTTCTACGTTGGGCAATTCCAATTGAAATCCATACACCCCCTACGGAAGATAGCATCTATATCTCCCACACAGGGAGTGTGAATTTCAAATGGGGTTACATGAATGGGTGACTCCATTTGAAATCTACACCCCCTGTGTGGACTATTACAGTCATGTCTTCCATAGGGGGTGTATGGATTTCCACAGGAATAGTTCATTACATATTTAAGTACTTTTCAAACACACTTAATATTAACATTTCAGTTGACACATTCACACAAAAAAACACATCATTGCCTAATAAAAATACGACCTTGATAATAATAAATCTAATATCAAAACATTTTCTATAACACACATTATATCATATCTATCCCTGATGGATACTATAAAGGTTATATATTATGTTACAGCCTGTACATATTTATTTAAACAGCTTACAGGAACTAATATCATGTTCAGTATACCACTTTTTATTTTCAATATTTTGTTTATTGTTTTCATATTCCTGTGGCATAACAGGATTATAAAAGTGTAAGCAATGTACATAACGCATGTGTTTTATATAATTAGTTATGTTTGCAGAATGGAAAGTAGCTATTTGTCCATTTATTAACATCATGTTATGAATGAATTCTACTGAGTTAGAGAACAGGGATTAGGCCAAAAAAATGAATTGTGACAAAAATGTGCTTGATACCGTCAAAATATAAGGTTTCTTTAAAAAAAAAAACAATTTTTTTTGCCTTAGATGGCACTGTCAACTAAACCTGTATGCTGCCCTTTGTAGCACACTTACCATACAAAATATAGTGCAGCTAAGCTTATTCCAGCTTCTTTTATACGGATCTCTCTGTTATCCGGACATGTGATCATCATAGAAAAACATGTAATGCTTTGAGACTCTGACTTCATGCACTGAAGCATTTTGTGACATACAGCAATCAAATACCATCTTTCTGTGTTACCGTAAGAACTCGATAGTTTGCATATGTGCTTACTATCGAGTGCTTTTAAAACATGCAAACATGAAGAGCCCCATCCACAAAAGTGTAAAGGGTTTTGAGCAAATCATTGATACATATAGTTATATATGAACAAGTAAACCAGCAAATGTGCGTCTCAACCCTCTGATCCATTTTCCAATTCAAGTGAATTCATGCATAACATGATTTTAACAAAAAGATGAATAGCTATTAGGCATTTCATAAGAATACGAGCCGTGTGCATTTGCCCCTTAATTTTTATTAAAACAGTAAAAAGTTGTGCTTTTTCCAATGTTTTAAAAAATTTGTGAAATGCAATGAATTTTACTCATCATAAAATGTCTAATACAAAACTTACTCTGCTAATGGCCCTATCCTAAGGTAAAACAATGTCACATCATTTATGGTACAACAAAAGAGTTCATATCTATATACTCTACAGCAATCTATATGATATAATTCAAAGCTGCTATAATATTTAATTGTATCTTTTGGCAAAGACTATCATTATGGTACAGTTATTATATGCATTCAATATAGCAGGTGAGTTGATACTAGGTGGTATAACTAGACCATTTTACATCCTGATGTGGCAGTGACGTCAGTGCGCATTTTATTAGGCGCAGCTTCAAATCGCTAGTGTACGCTCAAACCGCTAGCGTATACACACATGTGCCTAAAGACGCCCAAAGATGTGCACACGAAACAGCTGCCTCAACGCTTTGACGTCACTGCCACATCAGGGTGAAAAATGGTATAGTGTGCATATGAATCAGTGTAGATGGGAGGTATCAAAAACATGTCATTCAGTTCAAGTAGTTCACTACAGGAATCATAAAGTGGGCATGACAAAATATGTAAATAAACTACTTAATATTTGTGAACATGGCAACAAAACATAACTATAAGCACCAGAACATCATCATGCTTACAAATTATGCAGCTGTTACATTTATATATTAGAGTGCACAATATGCAAATAAACTTTTATTTAATTTATTATGTGTATAATCTGATTGACATAATATTCATGTTGTGGGGCTAAAATAATCTTGGAAGTAAAAACTTAATGTTAATTCCTGTTTTTGGTAGTTTGTTTTTTCCTTTCTGGTCAACATAATTTTGTTCTACTTCTAATATGCAACTGAAAACATTTTTTTAAATGGTTTTCATAACATTTACACTATGAGAGGGCATCTCATAATAATGCCTGCAATGGCTTTCAATTGAAACATTTTTGTTACCTTTATTTCCACTTCACGGATACCAAAGTCAACTTGTTATAAATAAAATAAATCTGACAAATGATCATCATCAAGGTGTTGGGCTATAAGACATTGATGACAGAAAAACCTTGCAAACCTATCACATGTCATTCAAAAATACATCACATGACCTTTGTCATAGATCACATGATCTCTGATGCAGGTCACATGATTAATACATAAAAGCTACCTGCCCTGATATATATACAATATAATTCCATAAATGTTCATATATTTGAATAAATGTATTTTTTGTGGTTAAATGATACAAAAATAGTAAATTGACATAAATAATGATAAGTAGCACACGATTCACAAGCTCAAATTAATACATATGGTAATTATTTCAAGCAAGTTTACTGGATATTTTGGGGAAAATTATGAATAAATCATTGTAATGCATATGCACATTGCACATGAATAGCATCACTTCTTTTACTATACCGCAAACCCTGGCACAATAGGCAAGTTTGTGGCAGATGTTTGGTGGCATTGTGGATGATTGATTGATTGATTGATTGTCACACTGTGTTCATTCTAACGACATATTACTGTAAAAACAGAGTACCATCATGACAAGATGAATCAGCTATGAACACAAGGTAGGCTCACTGCTTCAAATCTTTGTTTGAGGGAAAAATGCTCTTCATACATTACAAACTTAAAGAATATTTCTACACTATCTAGTATATAGTCTGTCTTATCTCAAGTTGAGATTAATGCCATGTTGGATTTTGCAGTGGCAGATTCGAATCATGCAGTAAGCTAATACCGCAGGGCGTACACACATGCATAGAAGGGCTATTTGTCCGTACGCTAATGACGCAACAGTGTAAATGCACTGATTTGAATCTGCAACTGCGAAATCCAATATGGCGTAACTCTCAACTTGAGACATGGCCCATTATAGTGCTAATTATGAACTAGTTAAGGTTACACAGCAATGTGTAATTTCAAATGAAAGCTACATAACTAAGTATTAAACCACTAAGGTTAAAATCATTGATGTGAAATTACACACAAATGAAATAACACACAATTAATTACTGGATAGACTCATGAAACACACACTAATATCAAACTAACAAGGTTTATATGATTCACTTCATATAAACACATGTTATTTACAGGTAAATTATGTAATTCTTGGCCAAGTTTGAACACTCGGAATGCTAGTGGCTCCGCGATAAACACACCCCCCACATAACGTGGTATAGAAGAAAACGTACACACGTCTTACAATGTGTACATGCTTAGTACGCTACATGGACGCAACAGGTGTATACGTACAAACTTAGCCAAGAATGACTTAATTTACCTGTAGCAATAACAAAATTGGTAGTGCTAGGGTTGAGCACAGGGAGCATGATATGCTCCTGCCCCATCTCTGGGCTCCTATTATATACTTCTAGGACTAACTTACCTCTGTAATTAATCTTTATCCATTGCCTCCAAAGAAATAAATGTCTGTTACCACCATTGAATACCACACAAAGGACCATATGACCTAAGATAAATCCTTGTATTTTTTCACAAAAATACAGAAAACTTACATCTTTTTTTTCCTTTCTTAGTCTACATCATGAGTATGCATATTCTATGTTACATTTATCACTTAATGTATTTGTCTACCTGAAATTGGCACCATAAAATTACAAACATCCATCTCTACATATGCCCACTGATGGTATCGGTCTACAAGTACTACTGAAATCAGTTTTAGGTCAGCACAGTGACCTCACCAGACCAGCTGGTCAAAAGGAAGGAGGTCACAGTACAAATACCTTCCATGACTAGCTGGTCAGTAACTCACCAGGTATAATACAGAAGTGGTAGTCTATTATACTCAGTTTAGCCAAAGGTACAGTCACACAAGCACTTTGAAAAGTAAAAATGCATGTAAAAACATGTAAATAACATAATTATTATCTGTTCCAACTCCAGTGACACCTTGTGAATATTGTCCTGATTAGACCTATATTCACTGGAGGAGCATGATAACGAGCACAGCTCTTATTATATTGATTTACATTTGAGAGTAAAATGCTAAATACAAAACATCCAAAGGTCCAGTGAAATAAACAAGGTGTCACTGGAGCTAAAATAGATAACAGCACCTGCTGTATAAATGGGAGACAGGTATTCTATTTTGGTCAGTCTACTCCTAAAGTAAAACTGCAGTATGGTATTAACCCCATGAGAACTACCTGCCTATTGGTCAAAAAGAAGTTTTCATTTTCAATTGGACCAATCTGCAATATTATTAAAATAATTTCACCACACAAAACAATTAGGGTGAATTATTTGGAAAGCTCCATTCTGATTGGTGATTAAAATGAAGATATCAAGAAATTGACCAATCAGAGGCAATGTTAGATTGGCAGGTAGTGCTCTGGGGGATGACATATAGCAGATACTGCACTTTTACTTTGCATGGTAGACTTGTGACTAAGTAATGCAACACAAGGTTACATGTTTTCAAGCAGCAACTAAATAAAGTTTCCCTAAGGGTTGTCCATAACGCTGTCAACTTACTGCATACTGCATACTTGTTAATTAAAGAATCTGCACCTGCATACGAGTTAGCTCATATTCAAGGCTAAACAGAGTATATTACTACAACCTACTGTTCCTGCATCTTATTCTCAAATACGACATGTACATTTGAAACCAACTAGTGCATCTCAAATCATTCCACAAACATATGACGTTGTCAACTATGCATGTTTCGATCACGCTCCCTCAAAGTTGTTACTAAGCAGCTGCTTGCTTAGGTGAGAGGTTCTATGTAATACACACATGCATTGACCCGACACCAGACACATATACCTGTGTTCGAGAATTAAATAGAGCAACAGTAATTGGCCAACTTCTCTTAAATGCTTAGGCAAAGCAAACATTACTCGACATTGTAATAAAGACAGTCTTCTATATTGTAAGCATATATAAGAGAAGATTGGCCACCACCAAAATTCTAGTACATCCATAGCATTTCTTTTTGCCCAAGTCATACTGCCACTATAAAGCTTCAAACTGTGTTGCTTGCTGGCTTAAATATGCTGAATACAATCCACAGTCATTTGGCTTGTCTAATACACCGCTACTAAATAAGACTTAATACTGGGTTTATCTCATAAACCGATCCTCCAACATAACATCACATTGGGACGTCATATCCCGATCATCAACTGTTCTTAGAATTCCTCATCAGAGCTTAGTAACATAGACTTTTCATTCTGGCTTGACCTGCTAGATTGTCTTGGTACTGACTGTTTCCCACCTGCTGGGTTCATGGTGCCTTTTGTTAGTCCTCCTCCTCCTCCTGGGTAATGGTAATACCCATCTGAATCATCACGTGTGTTAACCTGAAAATATCATAAACAAGAATATTCATATAACTGAATGGCTTTGAGGGTGATACAAGAATGTATTACATGGTCTTAAATGTATTGTATGAGTCAAAGATGAGTACAATGTAGCATAGAGGTTTATTTATATGAAGTCTAACCAGCATCTAATAACAGGTATAATACTAATAGAGCTGTCCACAGGATCAACAAGCAAGCATCTTGTATTGTCGGCAAGAAAGATGGTAGCAGGAGCCATATTTTGTCAGTTTTAGCCAAGTAGTACAATATGTGACCAGATCTGGTCTACTCAGGCTAAAGTTGGCAATAATAAAACTGAGATAGGCAAAAATTTCTGACTTTGGCCTGAGTGGTTCAGATTGGGTCACATGCAAGTGAGAATTAGCATGAACCTACCTGCTGCATGTACTGTTGATAAGCTGGTGAGAAGTTGTGAATAGTGTCATGGAACATATCACTTGGGTTTACTGTGTCCTTAAGATTGTTGGATATGCTCTGCTGAAAACAAATATATGAAGTACAGAAAAAACTTCAAGTTTTCATATTATCACAGATTTATTACTGGATGAATCTATTTATCAAATTTATTTTGCTACCTTGGTTTAAATAATCACTTTCCCATTTGTCATTCGCTGCTTTGGAAAAGATGCAACAAAATTCTCTACATTTGCAGTGTTAAAGGAGCCTGTCATGATTTTAACATCATCTTTTTAGAGTATGGTTCAAACGCTATCCACAAAAAAACACTTATTTCCAAGTTTCAGTTGGTTCGGATGTTGAATTTACAAGTTACGCACAAGTGCATGTGCACCTGTAATAGATCACTGTGTTAATTTCTGTGTGTCAACAGAAAATGCAATTTGGATGATACCAAATGATCAAATCTGCAAGAAAGGTTATGCACACAAACATTGTGTTGTCTTGGTTTTTGATGGTATACAAATCTCAGTTTGTTTTTAAGTTGGGGGAAGAGGCTGTGGCTCACGAAGTGCCCCTGATAATTGAAGAGACTATTTTGTGTATTTTTGCTTCATTTGGGGGATAATAGTTAATCAATTATTTGGGAGAGTTTAGGTTGACATGTGAATTATCTGTACTTTTGAATCCTGTACACAGCTTGACATTGGGTATGTTGTCATGTATGAATTCATCAGCTAATCAGCCTCACCCAATTATTGTCTTGCCATGTATACTTGCAGACACACTGAGTATTAATATACTGTTCTCGTGCACCACATAAATAATACGTCATAAAGAATTTGGAATGAATGGAGTGAATTCATCCCAATATCCTGCAAGCATTTACAACAAATGTTACCAAGTGATAGTCCAACAATCTGCATGGCTGAGTTACAAAGAAGTCAGGAGTAGAAGTCAACAAAGAAAAGAAAACAAGGAATAGTAGATGGTGCTATATACATTCCGAAAGTTCTCAGGTGAACAAAAGTCACTTGAGTAATACTAGCTTTAATCTACTTCACCATGAAGTCAGTAGTAGGTCAGCATTCATCACATGTCTTATTTGACCTAAATATATGAGGCTACACCAATAGACATCACAAGTGTAATTGTAACTCAGGTAAGAATCACTCCACTTTATATGAAAACAAAATGGCCAGCTGATAGGACACATTGGAAAATTGTCTATAGCTTCTGTATCAAATATGCAATCAGTATTGGGTTACTCCAGTTAAAATACATACACCCCGTATGGAAGACATAACCCTGATCTCGCACACAGCGAGTGCAGATTGAAAATGAAATCACCCGTTCAGGTAATCCCATTTGAAATTCACACTCCCTGTGTGGAAGATTAAGGTCATGTCTTTCATAAGTGTAAGGATTTCAATTGGAATAACCCCATTACTAGCCTGATAAAATACAAGGATCTTTCTGTATCAGTGGTCACACCAAAGTTTAAACACCAAGTTGTGATAGATTAGGAAACCTGTACTGGAGACAAGATGCTTTTTGTACAACCCATTGCAAATTTTAGGGAATTATGCCCAAAAGTTCAGAAAATTCAGCATGCAAGTCAGTATCATCTAGATCAAATCGAGATAGCTAGTGCAACATTTTCATAAACTTTGAATAACAAGAAGTTCTTTGGTTTGTTATTTCAATGTAAAACTGATTCCCTCTATAAGAAGAATTCAAAAGAAAAAAAAGTTGTTCAACACTACTAAGAAGTCAAGTCTGATAAGTGACCATTAGAATACTTCAAAATGCTGCCACAAGTTTTACCATGTTACAAAGCAATTCAGCATATATAGTCAGATTCACCATGATCTGATCCATGCAAGTAGCCCATACAAACAGAGAGAATCACTGATAACTCATAGCCGATCAGTCTGAAAAAGATGTAATACTCTACCTTACTGACAACAAAGCCCCTTAAAAATACTGTATAATAATAAAAGTGGAAGCAAACTTAGTTAGCACACAAAATTGCTCAATATGAATGTAAATTTTCCCAGAATGTTGTATCTTAAAATTATATCTAATTTCAAATACATTAAGGGGGTACTACACCACTGGCCAATTTTGTGCCCATTTTTGCATTTTTCTTAAAAATTATAGCACATTGGTGACAGGTAAGATATGTATATTATAGGGGCAAGAACTACAACTACTGCACTTAAAATTCAGCAACTCAAAGCAAGTAGTTATTGATTTATTGATCAAATATTGGTTTTCCTCATTTTTACTGTAACTCCACAACTGTTGTCTGTGCTGAAATAAAATTTCCAGTGCAGTAGTTGTAGTCCTTGCCCCTATAATATACATATCTTACTTGTCCCCAATGCGCTATAATTTTTGAGAAAAATGCAAAAATAGGCACAAAATTGGGTAGGGGTGTAGTACCCCCTTAACATACTTTTTTCTAACAAGCAGTGGTAAGCAAGAAGAATAAAATTGCCCACATAATCAGAGTAGTGCAAAGCTCATTCGTGATTGATGAGTGCAACTGAATGACTGGCATGTGAAAAAATGCCTTTAACTTTTTCCTGTATTTCCTCAAGTTTCACTTGTTAATTGCTTGTTTTTTTCCCTGCCAAAATCAATCCAATTTTGCTAAAAGATGGGCAATTTTAAATGAATATTGAAAAAATGGGTTTTGTGTTTGACGCCTAATTCATGGTTGGTTTGATCATGAAATACTGCTGAAGTGCACATTCTTGCGGAACATTCATTTTGCTAGTACCGGTACTGCAAAATAAATATGTGCAATGTCTACCCATTTAGTCTGATCAAAGTTCAGCTTTTATACACCATATAATGGCAAACCAAACAAGATGTTTCAATCCGTACCTGCATATTACTAGGTCCTCGACTCTGCAATTCCATCCTAGCTCCATCTTGATACAACACATATGGGAATGCAAAACGTAACCCAATGGCAGCAAACAACATCTCAATACAGATGAGGAAATTCTGGTATCCAGCAGACACGGTTCCAGCTTCAACGATGTCACCGCTGCCGGTTTGATGGATGACATCGATGACTCCTGCCAACTCGAGGATAGCCAGCAATACGCCTATAGTATGTAAAGCAAGTGGTAAACTGGTATCAATATAATAGTGAAATCATTATAAACATAGTAAATTCTACCAGAAGTTAGTTATGGTAGAGTTCTCCTGATGAGGAGGATAATGGTCTTCTCATCAAAATATTGAGGTGTAATTCTTAATTTTGTTTTGTGTTGAAACATGGAAAAACTGTTTTACAACTCAATCAACAGTGAAAATATTTGAAACGGTTATCTGATTAGGTTTTGTGTATTATCCATGTGACCTGTGTCAAAGGTCAATTATTCAATTTTCACTTGATATATCTTTAAATAACATGTGATTCATTGCTGAAAACTCATGAGATACAAAAGCATTTGAACACTTTTTTTGGCCATAACTGAAATTGATTTGAGCAATACACAATATTGTTCCCGATGACATTGACAGTTACAATTTGCTGGTTACAAATTCCTGTGAAATCCTTTGTATCGGGCTATTCCAGTAGAAATCCATACACCCCCTATGGAAGATATTATAATAATCTTCTACACAGGGAGTGTAAATTTCAAATGGGGTTACCTCAACGGGTGACTCCATTTGAAATCTACACCCTGTGTGGGTGATTAAGGTTGTGTCTTCCATAGGGGTATGGATTTCAACTGGATTTTAAACCTATTGGATATGGCAATTGGAAAAGATCAAAATATCACAAACTTGGGAATGCTCACGAGACAAAGCATGCTAATAGCCAGATGTTGGGTACTAACTAGGCATCACTGGGATGCTAAAAGAGCATACTCAAACATATACATCCATGTATAGCAGGAGAGCAACAAGATAGCAACATATAGGTGAACAACTTTGAGTGAGATACTGATTGTCATTTCCAATCTGACAACTTGGTTAAGACTAACATTACGTAGCTACTTACGGAGCTGACCTTTTCGATAAATCCCACAAGCCATTGCGAGTTGACCTGAGATGTCATCATTTGACGTCACGCCGATGCGCTCATTGTTAAGAACAGCACACTTCCCGGCTTTGAAATATGCAGTAACAATGTTCACTAAACGATGCGCAACGGTGTGACGTCAAATGACGACATATCAGGTCTACTCACAAAGGCTTATGAGATTTACTGAAAAGAACAATTAAATACACACACACAGTTTACAAAGTTGAATAAAGGACTGACATCCTAGGTATTGCACAGACAGACTCACCTTGCCAAAAGGAGACAAATATGATTGACTTGACCATGAAGAACTTGAGGATTGGTTCAAATGGAGTGAGTATGTCACGGCAGGCAAAGTAGAAGAGGAAGAGAGCATAGAGGGCAAGACTGACAGAGATGTTGTAGATAATCATGATGTACAGATAACCATCAGTTACCCTGCATGAGGAAACAAAATATTAATGAATTATGAATTATCTCATATTAACTGTAGATTGTTAAAAAGGGCTAAAAATATTACAGAATTATGCAAAATCTTAATTACAGTGTTTACTCTATCTCATATAAACTGTATATTGTTAAAAGGGGCTAAAAAGGGCTAATTGAATCCTTTGCACTCATTTAGGAATAAATTAGGTGGTATGGAGTTCCATCGTTAATTTTTAAATTGTATAAATTTCCTGGACAGTGTGGTCTGGTGTTAGAATTCTGGCTACTGCTGCATGAGGTCCCTGGTTCGATTGCTAGCAGTGAAACTTGCTGGGGTATGACTTGGTTATATACCAGAATTTAAGTCTGAATTTAATGGGAAAGATATGTACATGTATGCAGATTAAATTCAGACTTCCACTCTACCTCCCATGGTGCATTTAGAGTTGGGTATAACCATACATAATACCACCCTTCAGAGGGAAATTAAGCCACCAGTCCATGTAAATGTATTAATACAATGAACCCCACTTCACCGTAAGCTTTTCTGGGGCTATCAAGGGTTGTCAAACCCAAACAAAATCAATCAATCAAATATTATTTGATTTTTTTATTAGCTTCCAGTTGTCTTGGTTTTTTAATCCCATTATTTGTAAAAAGTGTAGATTTGCATGATTCCACCCACAGAAATCATCAGCCATTCATCTAGTTTGTTAACATCAAGGATTTCCCAGCAAGGCCATTCTCACAGTAAGACATACATCATATGTCTTACTGAATTAGGAAACCCATTTAACTGCATAAGAACCAAATATAGCAGAATCAGATGGCAAATCTTTCTTACATGTAGGAAAGGTTACCTCCACAGTCATGGTATATTACAAATGGCTAATCAAGTGCGGATAGTAGATAGATGATTGGTTGCATGAATTAGGTTAAAATCTATACTGAAATTGATTTTCTGGATAAGTGACTTATTATGTTGCATCAACATAAATGTAAAACATATCCCTTAATGAGTTCCATCAATATTTTCAATACCATGATTGTATCATGTGACCTTAACTTGCACTTTTAGCATGGCTAACAAGATAGTTGTCTCAGGTTTTTCCTATTCCAAATTATCATGTATATCAAATGCACAAAAAAGATTACAATATATATTGTTTGATATTAAATCTTACATGTATCTAGGGGTTGAAATGTCCCGCATAACCTGCATATTAGTTATGCTAAAAACATCATTTTATCCTTCATTTATGGTCTGCAGGGCATTTTGTGGTTAAGCCAAAGATATAAGACCAAAAGAGAACTAACTATCAGCCTCAGCACACACCAAACGGGAGCATGACGAAATAATTCTGGGGTTACATTATTTTGTCTTCCACGAGCGACACATACACACAGCAGACAAGAGTATGTTTCCTTTTAAAAGACAAAAACCTTCATATAGGGACAAAAAATGCTAAAGATGCGTATATTTCATTTAGAATTGCCCTTGAATGACACCACACGTACATGTATGTTTGATTAGTTCAAATTAATTAAATATACATGGAGCAAATTACTTGGCATTGGTGTGCTGAAATGCTCTAATATTTTTCTTGGTCATAGGGATTGAGTAAGATTTACAGATATGGCTTTGGATTTATAATTGATATGACCTATGGGATGGATACAGTAATGACGACTTTGCCAGACTGGTTAATATCATAACTACTTGGAATATGTTTGATATAAATTGTATTTTATATTTCGGTTTCAACAGCATAACATCTCTCAAATTTTACTCTTTCTAAATCATCAACATTTTGAGTTCAAAGAAGGCATGTTAAATTTATAGGGGAGAGGGGGGTAGGGGACATGGGTTTAATAAACAATGTTTTAAATTTTTATGATATAAATCTAAATAATTATATTAATATCATGAAGGCCACTTGCAATTGCAATCACTTTTAAATATCTTGTGCACTAACATGTAAATTATGTTTGAATATTTTTATGTTCCAGTGTTATGCATAAGCCTCTTCCCTCGTTTTTATTAAAAATAATGTTTATTTTGTTTGGTTCACTATTTTAGACAGCTATGAAGGTTTTTAAAGCATGATGGCTGTCATAATATGTTTTAAATATTCATTATTGTGGAATAAAGCTAAATAGTTGAATGTTTAAATTTATTCTGTCATAAGTTATTTAAGGGGTGGGGTATGAACGTTTGGACAGTATTTATTGTGGGACATTAGAGCACATCAGACATATCGAAATGCATTCTGAATACAAAGAATGTCCTTCTGATATCAAATAATTTTGATTTTTTGAAATTACGCAATGTAATACACATTTTATGGCAAATGATTAAAATTTATATTTTTGATATTTAACAGTACTCAAGTAAACTTTATAAATTTGATGATTTACACTTAAAGTGTATGTAGGTAGAATGAAAAGCCGACGGTCAATTGAAAATTTTGACCTTTCATATTAAAGATATGGATTTTTTCCCCAAAACACCCAAAAAAATTAGGTCTTTTGGGGGAAAAATCCATATCTTCAATATGAAAGGTCAAAATTTTCAATTGATCATCGGCTTTTCCTCCCAGCTTCATACACTTTAAGAATCTGTCATTAGATTTATAAAATTTACTTCGAGGACTGTTATATATCAAAAATGTGAAAAATATCAAATTTTAATAATTTGTCATAAAATATTTTGTATTATATCTTTGAACAAATTCATTTGGATTGTTAGATTTCACTGTTGACATATTTCTTTTTGTACAAATCCAATAAAAATGAAGATGTTAAACTCACATTTTAGTGACGTTTCACCACTACACTAGTGGTTTCATCAGACTGGCAACTCATCACATCTGACAAACCATTCCATCAATTGGGAGGACTCAAAAGTCATCGATAGAGAAGCTGACAAGACCACCAGATGGCTGAAAGAAGCCATCTGGATGCGCCGCAAAGGCAAAGACACTCTAAACAAGGACGAGGGGGCCTACTCACTCAACAACATCTTTGACCAACTCATCACGCCCTCTATAGCGGTTCCTGTTGCCTATAAAAGGAAGCAGTCAGATGTGATGAGTTGCCAGTCTGATGAAACCACTAGTGTAGTGGTGAAACGTCACTAAAATGTGAGTTTAACATCTATTGGATTTGTACAAAAAGAAATATGTCAACAGTATTTTGTATTATATCGTGAATTTCAAAAAATGAAAATTAATTGATATCAGCAAGACATTCTTCGTATTCAGAATGTAATTCGATATGTCTGATGTCCCACAAAAAATACTGTCGAAACGCTCAAAACGCTCATTCCAGATCCCTTTTAAAACTATCAATTAATGTTATTTTGGTTCACTATTCTGGACAACCGGGTACCATCAAGGTTTTAAAAATTAATATTATAAATATTCATTTTTATTAGCTTTATTCTACAATAAGTAGCATAAATTGCAACCATTAGCATATCACTTGCCTATATTAACATTAACAAATTTGAGGACACTTAAATAATCCACACATGATTTCACTTTGTACGTGGAGCATCAGTCACATAATTATACACACACTCTTCTTCTTCTACTTACGAGAAGTTTCCATCATCATATTTTCCGAATGGCAGTAATATGAGTGTTATAATGACCATAATGGGCTTGATGAGACAGAACTGCAACGTCGCTTGTTTACAAAACCTCAGGAATCCTATGGAGTATGTCTTCCCTTGTAAACAACATGTACAACAGAAAATGCTGGTTGGCCTGCACATGAAATGAAGAAAAATAATAGATTTGTATTTAAAGCTGAACTTACATCTACATTGTACCATACATGAAGTAAACAAAATGTTTATCACAGTCACAGAGTCATGGCAAAAATATATAATGCAAAATCACTTCCAACAAGAAAACATTAGAGTGCAGAATACTTACAAACTTTAAAAACACATCTTGAAGCAACATCAACCTAGCGCTTTACTGACAATCTTGGGATATGTGAATAAAATAACTTGAGTTTCATAAACCACTGTCAGGAAAATTATACAGCTAGATGGTAGGCCTCATTTTCAAAAAATTTTTGTCCCAAATACATGTAGGGTCTCTTTCCACGGCAGTCATAATCCAACCCCAGAATCCAACAAAGATTTGCAACCCTACCTCGCCCCTGACCCCAACCTAAATTTATAATTGCAAAATATTAAGGTGTACCTTAATCGTGCGAATGGATTAGGCCCCCATTTTATTATTACATGACTTTTAAAGAGCTTCATGAAAATGCAACACTGATATCATTTGACAATGTTGCAGCAATGCCAGCTGAGGATTAATCAAACGCTGGTTTCATATTACCGTGATTACTACGCATCCTCCTCTGACACCTTGTTAGATGTGAAGAGTCCTACATGTTGGAACATTTTCCCCAAACAATAGTGTACCATATGGTTGGTCACTGATCTCTTCTTAGAGAAAAATCAGATACTTTTTGGACTAAGACTGAGTAGACTCATCAGTGGGCACTTTGTAATTTTGGTGAAAGCTTGAAAGCTGCTCTTTGGTTAGTTTTGACCAATTATCATGTCACATGGTAGTACTTGCACATAATGAAACCCCGGGAATGAAACTGGTGATGCAACCACGTAAATGCACCGATTCAAATCTGCCATTGCAAAATCCCCAGGGGGGCCACTCACGTGCATATTATAGGTGTACACATGCGTGACCAATTTTTTTTAAACACCCCCTAAACAAGTTTTACCCTATCAGCAAATTTAGCCCCTTAATTAGGTAATTTAATGTAGAATTTACCCCCTAATGAGTTTTTGGCTAGTATAAATGAAAAAAATGTACCCTTTTTGGACTCATAATTACCAAAAATTTGAAAAGGTACCCTAAATAAGTTGTTCAGTTGCAGAAAACTACCCTTATTCTTGAAAATCAGTAGACCCTAAATGTGTCACGCGCGTAACTTGCCTTGCCTAAAAAAACACCCCTTTTTACTTGTTTTTTTGGTCATGCATGCATACAGACCATTTATGTGAGTGCCCCCGGGCAAAATCCAACATGGCGTTAGGCCTATAAACTTGTGAGTATCAACACACTATTATAGTGGTTCAATTTGTTTTATGGGTAGTTTACTTGTACTACAACATTGTTTTGCTGAACAAATTCCATTCAATGTCACAGGTTGGTGTGTGTAAATGCAACAGAGCAAATAAACATGCAATCAATACAGCCTTACCAAACCACTCCACTAGCTCTTGAACATAACAGATGTATGTCATCAATGACGGAACAGGTAATAAAATAATAATACATGCAGTAACATCAGGATATAACCTGACATGATAACTTCTTTTCCCCCTTAGTTTTTCTTTTTAAAAGTATTCATTTATCTCTGAACCATACCACCCGAAGGTGGTTTGGTAGTGCTCTATGTGCTTCCCCTCCCCCGTCTTGTTCCACGGAAGGTATCTTAGGGTATAAGGTAAGGCTTTGTGAGGTTCAGGAGGGTTGTGTTTTATACAAAAGGCAGCAATTGCAAGTAAAACCACTGACATAACAATATAATATTATAGACAATTTTGTCAAGCTAGCACCAACCAGCTTGTAATATATTCATATCCTAGCCTCAGTACTGACTGATAGTGATGAGAACTGCAATGTTGCCACAAAAACACCTTTGCTGCCCAATTGGGCTCCTTCACATTAGCCCACAGTGCCTCCGAAGTCGCTCCACCTTACTGAATGGGCTAGTGTCAAACACAATGGCAAAAGCCTAGCTATTCATTTAGCCATATTTCACAGGTCTACAAAGTTTTCAATTTTCAATCGGTTAGTGAGTTACGGAAGTGTATGACAGATGACAAGCTTGTAAGGGAATATGTGTATCCTATGGTCCATGAAAAAGAAATAACACATATGCCCTATATATGGTATTGGGCTTTAAATTTAGTGATCTCTGTACTTCACGCCTGATTGACTTCCTGGAAACACCTGGAGTTTGACAAATAAATGTCTTTCAATCCCTCCTACATGTCCAAACAGCACAGTGCTGGACATATTGTAGAGGAATGTAGAGGCTATCATTTGAAGTGGGGCTGCTACAAATATAAATGTGCTATTGGCTTATTTTTGACCCCAAGTGCATTTTTCACATTTGGGGGAAAAACTTTTTTCTCCAATTTTCAATGTTTCCCCCAGATTTGGAGAGTCCCTGGATCTAGAGCCAAGTGCTGCAATCATTGTGGTTGATTTCTTCACAAAATGCAAAAAAATACAATGGGTGTAGTACCCCCTTAAAGATTTCGGAATGCATACAAAACCATTTTTAGATCTTTAATAGATTATGAAGTGAACACAAGTTACAATTCTGCTCATTTTAGATACAAAATTGTAATTTTTTGTGATTTTTCCAAAAAAATTCAAAATCAAGTATGAATGATTGCAGCACTTGGCTCAGGGACTCTCCAAATGCACACAAAAAATTGCAAAACAAAACAAAATTTGTGTTTTGGGCAGGTAATATATTTTTGCATATTTTGGAAAATCGGGGTGCATATTTTGGCCTTCCAAATCACATATTAATAGCAATTAACAGACCCTAACCAGTTCTGCATCATCTTTACTCAGATGGTGTACAAAGGATACTGCATGCCAGCCATGTCAATTCCACACAAAACAGAAATTAAGAGGCATACATATAGGTTGAAGCCATCACGAGACAAGTCACTGAGTGATCAAATGCTGTAGCGACTGTGCAAATACCATCAATTCAGTTGTGGCTTGTGACTATAAGTACTTGTATTGCTTTCATGTCAATTGAGTTCAACTGGTAGCTATTTCAGGCTAGGCATGCTATGACTTCTGTACAATACCAGTTTATTGGCTAGTGGCTTTTCTGAATGGACACATAATATGTCACCAAAACACGAAGTTGCCCGGGGGGGTCACTCGCTCCCATTGTGGCCTGTACACCATCCGCGATAATCAACTTTTGAAAAGCACTACCCTTGGCTAAAACAATACCCTAAACAGGCATTTTCACACCCTAAACAGGGATTTATTCCTTGCATCAAATTTCATATCCTAAATTTCATTTCTGCGTATTAGCAATTGCAATTTTGCTACCCTTTTTCCAATATTTCATGTTTTTGACACCCTAAACGCGTTGCAGCGTGTCGTGCTTACCCACGAAAACCTACCCTTTTTACGCGTTTTCATTATCGCGGATGGTGTACAGGCCACAATGGGAGTGACCCCCCGGGCGAAGTTGTCATTTTGTAAGTAGCTATGCACTAGTCATTCCTGTGCATAATCTATATTGTAGTTACCTAAAAGTTAATTTTTGTTTGTATTTTTTAAATCTTCCAAAGAGACAATTACAACTTTTGTAACCACATTGTTAATTGATTTCATTGAGTATTACTAGAAATGATCTGTTCCTGTTTACATGCATGGTGTACATGCCTTCTCAGAGTCTATGAGCAGACAAACCATAAGCAAAGCAAATTATGCTTGTTTTTTTTTGTGTGTGTGTGTTTAAATCATACATGTATGAGGCTTAAATGACCGGGCAGTGTACAAAATGTATGTTAAGGTGGTACTGTTAAAATGTATGTGTACATGTAGGGGTCAAGGGTCCCATTCTCAGGCTCTTCTGCAGTTCCAAAGACCTGAATTTGAGGATCACTCCCAGTTCTTTAGACTACCCTTCACTTTGAGTAATACAACTCCCATAATTGTATCTCTATAGCATGGAATTTTGGTAACTCCATAATCTATAATGTGGCCAAAGTTTAGTTCTCTAAACCCCAAAATATATTGAAATTTCAGTTCAGAGCCCTTCTTTTGCCCGAAAATAAATTCTTCTCCAAAGTTTGCCGCTCTGTGCTATTACACCCCTACCAAATTGAAAGCTGAGCACCCCCTGGGCTTAAACGATAATCTTGCAAAGACAAAAGACCAAAATAATTATCATCTTTTTCATTGCAATCGTTATCACTATCGTTGTCAACCTTGCCTGCACCCTTGTCATCATCATCACCACCTTCGTCAACATCATTTTCATCATCACCATAACAACATAAACCATCCCCAGTTCCTCCACTTTAAATATCACAGAGGCCATCACAGAAACTAGGTTAGATTCAGTTTCACAGCGAATCCCCTAGCTACATGCAGGCTAAATACTTGCTTCACGTCACGTCATCAAGCCCTTATAGCATAGGTGAAGTCAGGTTATGTGAGTGTGTATGTGTACATCCACTTTAATACAATGAGGCAAGTTTATTGTCAACATATGGATGGATGGTTGTCATCTTCAGGAGACATCCTGTCAATTTATTTACACAACAATGACAAATTTTCATCTATTTGATCACCAAACTCTATAAAATGTCATAGTATTGTATTGTATATTATATACTTTATATTTTTAAATCTCATTTTTATTTTGGACAGAATAGAATCAAACATGATGGAATAGATTCTGCAAGCACAAATGCACATAATTTCTGAATACTTCCTTTCATCTTTTTATAATACAATGGTTTTCCTAATTTTCTTGTTTGAAAATAAAAGCTCTAACTGCCCAAAATATTTAGTACAACATTAGGATACTCATGTTCAATAAAAAAAAATCATAAGGTCATACTTCAATTTTCTGAAATTCAATGAATTTATCTTTTATAATATAATAGAATCATTTACAGGTCTGTTAATTAAAACAAAACCATATTATTCAAACAATAAAGCTAATAAATGTAATACTAATTATATTTCAGTAGGAAGTTCAAATGTAGGAACTCCCTTAAAATATGCACGGTGACTCATCATGCATACCATTATAAATAAATCATTGAACAGTTGGATGCATATATACCAGTTCACATTTCTGTAAAAATCATGGTACTACTAATGTGTAGTTTTAAACCTAGAAATATCCTGGTGGATAGAATATAGGACCCCTACGACTTTAAAACCACAGAGATCTCTATTAATGGACCTATTTTGGGTTTTCCAGCAACAACAGGAACTTATGGACAAAAATATTTTATACTGCCTTGTTCCCAACATTAATAGTTATAATAAAATAATCAGATTGTCCACTATTAGGAATTTCTATGAGTAAAATAGCCTAAATTCAATAAAATTTCAATTTTTTTTCTTCTGCCATTTGATTACATTCACTCAAGTTAAGGAACAGCCTTTTCGCCAGCCCATTCGGGGCTGGTACCTGTTTCCGGTTTGGGGTCAGTTTACTCAAGAGATTATATTTTAGTGGTATTGGAATGATTTTTTTTTTTTACTTTTTGTGGTTAAATTTTTTTTTTAATATTTTAATTCGATTTGTTAGGAAAAGTAAGTATGTTTTGCCGTTTCAACGAACGAAAACGAGTGAGGATTACCAAAGTTATGTTTGAACTAATTAATTATGACTTTAAAAGTTTAAAGGCCTAAATGTAACAATAATAGTTAATATATATAGCATCATATGGTCAGCAGAAGAAAATCTGACATCACCTATGATGTCATATCAGTGTCCTTGACCGTGTGTCCTTACTCCTTGACCACTGAACAGCGTGATATCATGTTGATAACAGATCTATAGAATCAAAATCTTCATCATATCCCGGATCATATCACAGATTCTCAACAATCTGTGATCATATGGACCATATTGATGTGAAAGTAGTTATCTATCATATCCTGTGTCGCTTTTATGGATAAAAATGACTCAAAATGTTATTGATGAAATGGTTGCTATCATAAACATCAGTTTTGTCTTTTCAACGGGAAAAATCCGATGCAAAATAAAGTTTTTAGGGCCTAGCTATAATATGGGCATAATTTATGCATATAGTATTGAACAATGTACCCCATTTGACATGCACTTATAGATAAATAAATTGTCTTACTTTATTAATTTAATAACTTCTTTATTATAAATAAAATGACACATAACTATTTGATTCATAAAATTACATTCAACAAAATGATTGAAGAGAAAACACACAAGGCACTAGGCAGACTGTTATAGAATGGAGTATGTAAGATGCCATGTCCATAGCTTCATGGGAGTTTCCGACTAGCAATCAACATGATCAGCACATTCAGAAAAACACAGTTTAAGAGTGAAGATTGTAGTGAGTAACCAGTCCTTTATAAATGTGCTGGCCACTATCTATTATAATATAGTAGGCTTAAACTATACATTGCGAATTAATTAAGTTATTTTAAAATAAAATGTACATGTAAGTTAACTCAAACCGGCAGTGTATATATCGAAAGCAGTGAAATCGGACATTCCTAAGCGAAGATATTGAGTTCGTAAGTTCTGGTATTACAAAATTGGAAATTGAGATATCGTGGGTAAAAAGCTGAAAAGACAAAAAAAACCAACGACAACAACAACAACAACAACAACAAAACAAACAGACCAGAACAATTTGGAGTACATGTAATGAATTAAAAGAGTTGACATGAGATTAGGAATTAATGTTTTCTGCTGTTTCAGTGTGCATGTTCTCATCGTTGATGGTTTGGTGGACTGTCATGTAGATGTAAGCGTGATCCGAAAAATGCCTTTCACATTGACCAAAACTAATTACAAGACCTCTTCTACATTGAGGCTGGCTTTCCCTTTTAAAGGGAATTTTATTCCTATCCTGAAACTGGGATAGATGATTTAAGTATCAGGTGTTTGAACATATCTTGCCTGTTACATATTTGCATGACTTGGTCACATCCCATAGTCCATACTCATATGACAGTTTATGCCAATAAATTCAAATCAGTTTATTAAAATTCTATATTCACATCATTCTGTTATAAATAAAGTGACTACTTTCAACTGCCACACTACTCATAACACTAGCAAGACTTATTTTCAGTTCTTACAGAAAAGTGAGCAGATCCGAATGGTGCTGTACTGAAAACAAGTCATGTATGGGGAAAATACTTATGACAGCAATATTACATTGCTGACTCTAGTCCTACTGCATAATGAAGATCTTCAACGCTAGGTTCAGTATCGCAAGGTCCTATCTGAAAATGCAAATTCATTATTTCAAGGGAATGAGCACAAATGTAGAGCAGCAGGAATGGGAACCCATTTTGGAAAGGCTTTCATCTGATACTAGAACACATTTCTAACAAATGTGCATGAGCATTAGATCGACCAGGGGTCCATTTCAATCAACTTACTTACAATAATCATGCATAGCAACATTCACTCTATGGCAAACATTTCTGTAGGACCAAGTTGTTTTTAAGGGCTCTAATTTCAATACAGAATTAAATGAAACTATATAGGATCTTGTCATGCTCAGAATAGCTTCAGTGTTTTCATCTTTATTTTGTACCAAAATATCTACATGTATCATGCAAAGAAAAAAAAACGATATTGAGAGATCTTGTGGCACTAAAACCCATTAATCTCTTTTTCCTCAGATACTATGGAATTTAGGGCAATCTTCAACAGCAGATCATTTTGTCTTCCCATAATGCCTTATCCTTATGAGAACGTATAACACAGATTTTTGGACAATCACTGATGTTTGAGGTGAATTTATAGAAAAATGTGTACTGTTGAGAGAGAAATTGGGAGTGCTGAGATGTTGATGTGTCCAAATATGCACAAGCCTGGCAAAGGGAGTGCATAGTACATGCATCAACATTCAGCACAAGTGCATTATTATATCCAATCTCTCAAGCAACAAGTGATCTGCATACTATTAACCAATTTCAAACTTGATAAAGAAGTTTTGCAATTTTTGATAACAAACAAAATATCTATTAAAATGTCGGAAATTTTGACCAATATCAATACCCACATTAAAAATGAATCAATTCTGCAAGATTTGAACACACAGTGTATAGGCCTACATGTAGTTTGTGAAACTGCATGAGAGTGAAATTATACAGTATTTTACGCCCTCCTAATTTTTTTAAACAGAGCTCTATTCTGACTGGATATTTGGTTCTATGAAATATGCATAACTTTGTAAAATATTCCAAGAATGATTACCATCCTACATGAAGCATATACAGGTCCATGTGTGATTGAGCAATGCATCATGGGAATGTGTGACCTCCTGTTGCAGTTCTAGAGTTTCATGGTTCATCTTCTTTTCCATTTAATTTAATGGTAGGTGTTCTCAGTGGGAAAAAACACCCAACTAAACGGGAAAGCACCCAACCTAATGCAAAAATATGCAAACATATGGGCAAAGCACCAGCTTGTGGAAAAACATCTAAAACTTGTTCAACTAGGAACCTTTAAATAGCTTTAAATCCTTAGTTTGTGTCTCCGATTTGTTCTCCTTTAGTTTAGTCATACTCATACTAATGAAGTCATATTGCCTGTGCAAAGTTGTCAAGGTGTATTACTGGAGCATGTGTTTGATGAATTGATAATTGTCTAAAATGATCAGGAATTTCATCAGGAAATAGTGCATGAGTTGATAATGATCAGGATGCTTTTGGATTTGACACTGTCAATAAAAAAAAATCAGAGGAACTAAATAAGACGATAAACACAAATCATCAGCAGGGACACAATTTTTCTGTGGATTTGGAGAGTCACTAGACCGAAATCTAAATGCTAGGATCATTCTGGTTGATTTTGAAAACAAATTACAACAAAATTATAATTTGCTATTCAAGGGTAAATTGTAATTTGCAATTTTGCTCATCATACAATGTAGGTAAATTTACATGTCCCATCAATAGCAGTTACCATCATCATTTAACAAGGCTGTTTTTCTGAAGAATCCTCAGTTAGCTATGCAAATATTATTGAGAACAAAGTAAAATATTGATCAATTCCTATATAAATGTAACTGGTTTTGTTACATAACTGACCCCTGGGCCAACCCCCTCCCCCATCTGTAAAGAACTTTAAAATGCATCAAAAGTAATCAAAATAAAACCTCTCCGTCCCTGACAAACCAGTTTCAGGTGCATCAATCCTTTGGTCGTTCCTTTACATGTTGTGACAGAATGAATATCCAGATTGTTGTTAGCTAAATTGAATGCTCAGGAAATCCATTAAACTTTGGCTTCAGGCCTGCCCATGGAAAACAGCACTACATAATTGTATGTCATCATTGCAATGACTATTTAGGTTACCGTTGTTATGAAATAGTCAGGCAAGTTGTATTGTAATTCTGTATTAAAGTTAATGTTATTGCCAATGCAACACAACTAATAATGCCCACGAAAAAATAACTGAGGAAAAAAACACACTGTTTTTACCAGGGGTAGACATAAGGAGCAATAATCAACTGGCCCAAGGGCAAATCCACTGGCCCAGATATTCTAACATGTCATAAATTCATATTTATGCCAAAATCCCAAGTTCCAAACTGGCCCACTTGGGCCATCCAGACAGAAAATCTCATGGCGCGAAGAGAAAACTACCTGGCCAGAGCCAGCGGGCCAGTGGCTAAATCAACCCGTTTTTACCTACCTGTATCGAATTATGGCCCACAAAAAAAAATCAAACCAAATTGCATTTTTAGTCAAAAAATAATTACACTATGGTACTCTAATTGCTTGGTTTTATTTTTGAAAATTCTACAAATCCAGCCACAAGCGTGAAATTAAAATATGCAAAATGTTTAATAATGCATTGCACACATGGGGCAAGATCGAACAGGAACACTCATAACCCTGGATTGAGCAACCCCTGAAAATAACAAATTGCGATGTTCTTTTTTTTCTTCAAAAATGTATATGATAATCATGACAATATCATAGATATGATACTGGAAGTAGAATTAGCGCAAGTCCCCTGTGGTGATACAGTCATCATATAGGGTTAAACAAGCAGACCCGATGTAGGATCTGTGTTGAAACACAGATCATGGAAACGATACTTCCGTTACAGGTCACATTGTGAGTGAGGTGAAGATGCTATGAGTTGTTTGTGGTGCAAAATATAATTCATTTTACTTGTTTGATTTCTTGCATAATATAACCTAATACATGATGAAAACTCCCAATGAGCTCTTCCAGTTAAAATCAACCTCCTATGGAAGAGTGACCTTAATCATACATGAATGGGGTGTGAATTTCATATATGGGGTTTACCTGAATGGATGACTCCACAATTTGAAATCTACTGTATAGTCAATGTTTTCGCGAGAAGAAATTTCCATGATTTTAGTGATTTAGTAACATTGCATGAGAATTTAATTTTGCGGCATCAACATTAATTATAATGCAACTCTCTTACAAAATGTTTTTGTCTTTACTCGCGAAATTCGCGAAAATGAAGTCTCGCAAAAATTTCTACTTTTACAGTACTGTATATGTGGAAGATTAAGGTCATATCTTCCATCTATATGGGGGTGTAGAGATTTCAACTTGAATAGCCCACATTTGTCTCACTCATTCTCCTGTACAACCAATTACAGCATATCATGCATTGCACTCAAGACAAAAATGTAATATTATTTTAGGTTTTTTTTTATAATTTGCATGGATGCCCGGGCATGGATGACTGTATGCCCTAAAGCAGATGCTGGGATGAAACAGATATATTTTATTAATTTTGTACTTGGGCAGTAGCAGAATTGGTAGCTATTACCTGTATAGTGGAATATTTTCACAATATAATTTTCATGATTTCAATACTTGTATTCTATTTTTGGAATACTTAGCCTTCTTATGTGTAATATCTTGAAATTTAATATATTGTTCCACTTTTCTGTACACTAAAAAAGGCCAAAAAATGGGTTTGTTTCAGAAACATTTGGTCAGAAATGTATGTGCCAGTGCTCATGCATTTTTTGTCATTGTTGTTTTTTTCTTTTTATTGAAAAAAAAAGCTATGCGCTATTACAAATACATGTGATTTCTCTTACATTTCTGGCCCATATTTTTCTTTTTGCCACTTTTTTTTTTTTTTTTTGTGAGCAACATGACAAATTACGATGTGTAACTCCACCGACTTTGAAGTTTGATATGAACCTAACACCCAATATCGCTTCTTGTTCTTCCGATATTTCAGATTTCCTGTTTATGTCTGCAAGTTGTCATTGATTCATAAGATATTGTCTACGCTTTGTATTAGCTTGTACATGGTAAGATTCTCAGAGCAAAGTGGAATCCCTAAAGTCCTTTTCTTGGTCAAAAAACAGGTCACTTAAACTACTGAGGGGACGATACTCAACTTCCTTGTAGTAGACTAAGGAGATGCCCGATTTTGAAAGGGGGGGGGGTCTTGTTCAGGAAATGATTCAGAAATCAAATTCTGCAATGGAATGAATCAATATTGATGGACAAAACAAGAAAACAGCAGGTGAGCTTTGTAAATACATGCTTTCCTGCAAATTGTTTATTTATGTCATTGCCCTTTAAGTAGAATCATTTTAGGCAATGTGTCGAAATCTGTGCTTGTTATCAAAGCAAAAAAAATTGTTTTCATTATATGAAGAGCTTAGTTTCAAAACCCCTTACATCCACTTGCCCATTTTTGAGAACACATCAAAAAAATCATCAAAAAAATCACTGATATATGGGGTTTTTCAACAAAAGCAGTTTTTGGCAGGATGCTCATCTTGTTGAAGGAGAATGGATGGGCACAAAAGAAGAAAAGCCTAGAGCTGTTTTACATAGATGTATGGCTAGGTCTTCACTTGTACACTGAAATAGTAAATGACATAATAGCCAACAAGAATTTAAAATTCTTCTAACTTTCATTTATAATACATACATGACCAGATAAATCTGCCAGGATCTAGTTTCTCAAAAAAAAAAAATGCAAATAAATAATACATTTGGGTTACTTTAGCCAGGAAATGCAACTTTTATTTATTATTTTATTTGTATCTGAAGTTTTCATATCACCTGTCAAAGTCATTGTAAAGATTTAAACCATATTGACCACAAGTGGAGGAAATGTTCCCAATATCGATAACGCAAATTAAGGGAAGTTAAGGATTACTTGACAGATTACTAACGATATCTGATAGCGATATTATTATTTTTTGAGTTGGCCTAGTTCAGTTTAAAGGGAAAATAGGGGCATTGCAAACACCTTTACTTACAGGATTGTTGCACATGTACAAATTACATAAATCAATAGGAAAGCTGAAGATGTTGGCAAAAATCCTGGCAAAATTTTGGGAATCACAACTTCACTAAGTGTTACGTAATATAATAAAAAGGAAAATTGTAATCATTTTGAATTACTCCACAATTTCTGGTTTAATTATAATGGCAACATTAATTAAAACGGCAGCCTCTAGAATACCACTAATTATTCTAAAATGAGCCTTGGAGAAACTATGTAGAAATAATCTTTTAATTAATGACTTTCAATTAAGACTTTAAAATGACTAGCATGTTTCATACATTGTGTACCAGGTACATGCCTTTATTACTTGCTGTAAATGTACATATATGTAAGACTACAAATGGAGGCATACATTTTGTAATTAAAGAACTGCACATGGTCGCATGTCATAAGTTGGGTATGCTAAAAGGGTGGAGGGATTACACTTTTCTGAAAATTGCGATACAAATTTGATTGGCTTTCCGTAACCCCATATCCTAGAGCAGTGGTTGATACCTCATTTTAAGCCTAATATTATACTCTTTCAGTCTACTGAAGCATATAACTATACATTATTCAGTAAAAAAATCACATCAGTTGAAATGAAAAATGCCAGGGGTGGAGGAGCAGGCGGATGTGGAGCAGGCGGATGCGGGAGTGTGCAATAGGGCCTATGTGAAAATTCACATGTCAGCATGTCAAAACTACTGGTTACTTTTTCAAATCTGGGGAGGGTATGATGTATTGACAGCTTTTTAATGTTGAATTTGTACAAATAAAACAATTACCGACTACTTAAGGTGGTACTACACCCCCTGATCAATTTTGTGACTAATTTTGCATTTTTCTCAAAAGTAACTACACACTGGTAACAAAAGTTATATTATAGGGGCAAGGATTAAATTCAATTACTTCACTGAAATTTCAGTGATTCAAGACAAGGTGTTCATTATATATGTTAAGAAATGAGGTACATTCTACCGGTACCTCTTTTCTTCTCATAAATAACGTACCGCTTGTCTTGAGTCACTGAAATTCCAGTGTAGTAACTGGATTCCTTACCCCTCTAATATACATAACATTTGTTACCAGTGTGATATTATTTTTTTAGAAAAATGCAAAAATAGTCACAAATTTATCAAGGTGTGTAGTACCACCTTAAAGGGTTATATGTTCCATTTTTTCATTTCTAATGAAATCCTAGTTGAATTTCAGTATTTTTAGCAATATGCTAATGTACATTTCTCTTCTTGATATTCATTTCCTCAACAATAGAATAAGGCTCTGTTTTTTTAACATGTATCAAAAGTGTGAACTAAGAGGGTAAAAATGAAATTGACAGAAGACACTTAAAATATGTCATTTCTCAAAGCAGATGACTTGAATTTTTTGAAAATACAAAACTTGGAGCTTAATTCTGTTCATTTGGTCTGTAAACTTTGTAGACCCTTTAGCCAAATGAGATTTTTTTCTAAAAAGCAACTTGTTGCCAAAGCTAGATATTGCTTACTGTAATGCCCATTAGTTACCAAGTTAGTTGTGATAGGAAAATAATGAGTCAAAGTTACTATTGACCAAATATGGCCATTCTGCGATCAGTTTTAGGCAACTTTTCAGGCATATGAAACTGAAAAATGGGCAAAATAGCAGGGTTGGTGGTCAAAAATATGCTCTAAATGTAATTAATTTCATCCACATATATTGCTAATCCATATGTGAACAAGGTAATGATAACCAAGTACTGACATATCAAAATAAGTTTGATAATGCCTTTATAGTAAAAATGTAACTCTAGATACTGTGGGTTTCGGATGTTACATTATTATGTTAACATGCATTATTTGCAGGTATCTGGCCCTATTTCTAAGCACATACTAGTTCAAAAATGTAAGTGATAATCACTGTCAGATGATTAAACCTATCACTTGCAAATCTAATCATCATTAAATGATATTTTCATCTTACTGCAGAAATTTTTAAATTTAAATGTATATACATGTACTGATATGGCATTTATTCATACATTGTTACCCACATCCTTATTGTAAATGTGCACTGGAATCATAATAAATCAAATTAATTAGCTCCATGAAGCATTAAGTTGATACTACAAAGGGCTACACCTGTCTTACAATCATAATCAGGCTTTCTTTTACGTCTTCCCAACTTCAGAGTGTTTCGGATGTTACATTAGGTTAACATGCAATTGCAATCTAATTGAACTTATTGAGGGAAACATTTGTGACATTTCATTATTTTAGCATAAATATCAATCACTTTGAATCAGAAAACCTGTTGGAAATTATTCAAATGATTCAAAATATGTATAATATGTGTATAATGAAAGGTGGTGATTCGGATGTTACATGCTGTTAACATTTTTACAAAGTTTGATGGTTGGAAGATGAATTAACGAACATGAGATCATTGCATATATACAACAGGTATGTTGCCATGATGCACACTCAGAATTTGTTTCATGCAAGGCACAATCATTTATCATTTGCACACATATAAAATATGCAAAAACTGATCGTATTAAAACAGCTCATACATGTAAGTCTGTGTTAACAAATAATTCCCATGAAACTTGTTCTGTTTGTTGTTAAGAGTATTTTTCTTAGTGGTTAATTTGTTTCCATTGATAATTTATTGTTTTATCAGACATAATGAAGCTGTATGAAGCATAATAAGTATTTCTCCTGCTTCATTTCTGGTATATGTGCATAGTGATTCCAATTGGCCTAACACATGTACATATGTACATATATATTTTATGTTAAAATGATCACTTTTTTATGAAAATGCAGCTTTTTTTAAATTTTGAAATAAACGATTATGATAAAATTGCTACTTATTATTTTCAATAAGTTTTAGATATCATCTAATGCTAAAATATTATAAAGTTTTTTGAAATTACAACTTCATTTTGGACTTGTTAACAAAAAATGGGTAACATCCGAAGCATATTTTAAATCAAAGTATTTTGCTAAGTGTATGGAGAAATATTCAGTGTAAGTTGCTTTTCAAATTTAAAATACATTTCTTAGGATATGTGAATATGTCAGTAATGAAATTAATTTGAAAGGAGTGAACCAAATCAATTATGTTGCTTTTTATCTTATGTGTTGTGCATAGAGACAATAGATATTGTAGAGCTAACAACTTGTAATTTTTTCCACTAGCAAGGTTTACAAAGGTGAAATGGAGTCAGCAATATTAGGAAAATGAGAATATATACCACATTTACTAGAAATTCACATTCATTTAAGTGTATATTCTAGCCTCACTTTCCGTTAACATTTTGCCTTGTAACATCCGAAACAAACTTGACATGTTAACAGTTTGCACACTCAAAGAACAAACCTGGGTATGGTAAAAAATATTTCTACTATAGCCTTCCCATGATTTCCAATCCATTTGACCCTTTTATTTCCCCTCTAATTAAATTTCTTCAATAAAATGTCACTTTTTCTGTCTCGGATGTTACATTTGATTCGGATGTTACCATTGTTAACGGAAATGTTAAATTGTGTGGCCAACATTTTACATAAAGTCAAGAGGAAGTGAAATCATTTTTCATTTAGATATTTGTTGTCATATCTACTTCAACTTAATAATGAAAATTCAAAGCTAGTATTGTTCTTCACATAATTATAAGACAATATGTATTCTTTCGGATGTTACAAAACTGTTAACGGAAAATGAGACACATTTAAGTAATGCTTCACCATAATTTGAAAACATTCAACCGATACAAAATTTGCACTTGCAATTATTTATATTGCCCTGAGGCATACATTAAAAGTATTTGTGTATGTTTTACTTGATAAAACAATAACTTAGATCATGTTGAAAATAGAGCAAGATTGTTAACGGAAAATGTAACGTCCGAAACATAATTTTCAAGTGCTCAAAATTTTTTCATGTTAGAAATTATTTATGTAAATCTTGGATTTCTTGGATCTTGTACTAACGTGTGTTCATAAAATATTGAACAGAATACTCAGAGCTGATCTGGTTTTATTTTGTAAACAAAACAAATTAGTCACTTTTGTTAGGTTGACAAATTTCCGTTAACAATTGCACATTTGGTCTTGTCTCAAGTAAAGAAAGAAAACTGGGACAAATTTTGTTAAGCTATGGGAGATTAGCCTAGGTCTACACTACATAAAAATATAAAAAGTTATCTGGAAATAGGTCATGTGTTTCTGCTGGGGTCTCCTAAAGTGTCATTTAGCCTTTTGATACATGTTAAAAAAACCAGAGCCATAAGCATCTCGCTAATTACTCGTAAAAAGGTCATTGACCTTCACAATGTAATTAACATATGTACAATTATTTTTAAAAGTTCATTTGAAGCATTAATGTATTGAGAACATATTCTCCAAATCTGATGACATTCTTGCATAAAATAAAAATTTTACAGTCATTTTTGTAATTGAGGTCCGATTTGAGAAAAACACATTTGAAAATTGAGATTTACATAGACACCTGTGTATTAATTAATTACTAATTAAGCATTCTCTCAAAAATTAAGCATGTGTTAAGGTTAAAAATGGTGTTAATTATTAGAGATTGTCAATATATACAACATATCCAAAAACACATTTTTTGTCATTTTTGACCATGTAATGGAAATTGTACCCAACTCATGACATGCGACCACATATGGTTTTAGTAGTGCAATGAACCATTCCAGTTGGTATCACAATAAAACAGACTGCATTCATTTCGCTCTACATGCAATCAGCATGGATAAAATGTGAGTAAACCCAATAGGGGAAATAAGTGCAAGAAAGCTAGAATTTAGCTGGAAAAATGTTTTAATGTTCCCACTTACGTTGTGTCTTTCATGTTGTTCCTGTGTGTTTACAGTATTAAAAACCCTACATGTAGTTTCGGATCCATAATTGTTTACTACTAGTCAGTGAGAACACTTGCAAAATTAAAAGCACAAAAATAAAACCCCAGTTGCAATGTACATAGGTTTACTTTCATTGTAGGAAATTAAGTTATTTCAAATAATTTATAGTATTAGTACTGATAAAAAATATCATATCTCATGCATAATATTAGTATTATAAAAAGCTTAGTGCAGCAATGTATACGTGCACAAATGGTAATATTAATAACTAGTGTTTTTAATAATTGAAGCATGAAGTTCAAATCGCATGAAAATTACATTACTTTGTAGAGACTGAATGTCATCAATATACCATGCGCAATGTTACCATAGAATTCACAATGTGTTAAACTAAAGGATCGGATTTGCACAGTATTTTTTGTGGGACCTGAGAGCACATCAGACGTACACAAAATTGCATTCTGAATATAAGGAATGTCCTGATATCAAGTAATTTTGATTTTTTGAAATTTGCGATATAATACAAATTTTATGGCAAATTATATTTTTAAGTTGGGAAAAAATGTACATCTTCAATACGGAAGGTCAAAATTTTCAAATGATAGATGACTTTTCTTCCCAGCAACATACACTTAAAAGTACATTATATCATTAGATTTATTAAGTTTGCTATGTGGACTGTTAAATGCCCAAAATATCAATTTTTAATCATTTAAAATAAAATTTGTATTATCCCACAATTCAAAAAATCAAAATTATTTGATATCAGAAGGACATTCTTCATATTCAGAATGAAATTGATGTCTGATGTGCTCTCATGTCCCACAAAAAATACTGTGCAAACGTTGCTATCTGATCCCTTGAGGGAACATATAATGGCAAAATGTATTTCAGTACTAACCTATTCGGAACACCCTAATAACAGCTATAACATGCATGTATTCCGCATAGCATGAGGTACCAATTAGATATTTTGAATTGAACTTACCTTACACACTGTCCTCTTATCTCTGACATGATGGTGCTTTCTCCTCCTAAATATTCATAGCATAAACTCAGGAAATTATAGATCACAAAGGCTGTAGCAAGAGAAAATAAATTAATTGCTAGTATTAATATGTGAAAAGTGTGTAATTAAGAACAATACATTCAATTGTAATGAATAAGATTGCACTTTGTAAGAACCAGAAAAGCAAGTGGTGGCACCTGAAAATATTATGGGAGAGGTCAGAGTCTCAGATATTTAGAATGAAAACAACTGGAAACAAAAAACAGAAAACGTCAAATTATAACCTGCCCTAAAAAAAGTGCCCAGGGCAATTATTAGGTTGAGTATGGTAATTCATGTGCGCTCTCTTGCATCGTTGTCTTTCTAGTACATGAATGACTTAATTACTGCGACTCTGTCCAATCACATAGCCATCAATTCTAGCATAAAGAATATGATTTTCAACCTGAGTCCATTTAAGAGCCACTGTCTGTAAGATTCAGACTCTTGTGATTCAAGTGCATCATAAATTTTCTTTAAAAAAAATAGGATGATGCAACATTGTTCCAAGAAAATAACCCCAAAGTTTTAGCTTCCTCGCTCATTTCGTTTTGAAAAAAAAAAAATATTGAAATTTTGGCCCCAAAAACATCGTTAAATGGTTTATCATTTAGCAATGACTACAAAATTGTGCGCCAACATTGGCCCAGTAAATAGAAAACATTTTTTGAATCCTTCTATGGGTGTCATTACAATTACACAAAAAAATGGTTGGGTTACCATTGGCGCGTCAGAAAAAAACAAGTTTAAAATATTAGTGAAAAGCGCCTCGTGTTGTTTTCTGTGGCTTGAAACTCGTTATACCATTAAGCACCCATATAAAAAGCAAGCTGAAATGGATAAACTAATTATTTAGAAGCAAATGCAAATGCAAAATTGATGGGTGCTCGTTGGCGCTAGAAGAAAATTGGGGTCAAAGGTCAAATTTTCTTATTTTGTGCCATTTTCACGCCTCATTAATTTTGTGCGCCAAGGTCAAAGAACATTAAAAGTGGTGTTCAGTAGTAAAGAAACTATAACTCTCATAAAAGAAACAGAAACAAGCTTGGGTCCTGTTGGTTTAGTATTTTTAATGATTTTCTAAATATCATCCAAAAGCCTAGTAAATAGTAAATAATAGACCAAATAGGGGTTCCATCAATATTCAAGCATCCACAACAGGACGTGCCAACAGGTACCCATGGTGTTTTTACTTCATTCACCATATTTAAGTGCTGTTATTTACATTCATGTAGAAATTAGTTTGGGCTCATGTTGGCACAAGGATATTTTAGGGGTCAAAGGTTAATCCAAAACCATAAAATGCTGCTTTATGATAGTTCGTGCAACCAATATGCAATCTTCAAGCATCCACTACTAGATGTGCCAAAGAGTACTCATAATGTTTTTACTTCAATCAGTTTATCTAAGTGCTGTTAATTGCATTTATGTAGAAATTAGTATGGGTTCATGTTGGCGCAAGGATATTTTTAAGGTCAAAAGGTTAATCCAAAACCATAAAATGCTAATTTTTGATAGTTCCTGCAACTAATACGCAATCTTCAAGCGTCAACTACTAGATGTGCCAAAAAGTACCCATAATGTTTTTACTTCAATCAGTTTATCTAAGTGCTGTTACTTGCATTTATGTAGAAATTTATTTGGGTTCATGTTGGCGCAAGGATATTTTAAGGGTCAAAGGTCAATCCTAAAGTCAAGAGCAATTTTTTGTTTGTGCAACTGTGAAAATGTGCACAAACATTGTCGCAATTTCTACCACAAATGGAGTGCTTTGTTGTTGAAGTCATAACAATGGGATGCTCATGGCACAGTGATATTTAAGAATATAAGTTAACACTTTAATTTAGTTGAATGCAGAATGTGTATAAATCGAAACTTTTACCCTGCATTTTCAGATCATGTGACCATCCACAACAAACCAAGTTGAAGGTACACATTTTAAGTTTTCATGGTTTACAAAAATATTTAGGAACTCAAAAATATTATAAGCCTGCACATGTTTAAGTATATTGATTCATTGCAGTCAAAATGCACTATTGATCTTCATGAATATATATACAATGTAATAATATTACATTGTAAGCTTGTAACTTCTGCATTTTAAATAAAAATGCAGAAGTTGGTCACATACTTGTAATATGTGGCTCTTTAAATATTCACAATCATATGTCAATAGTATCCCAATTTACTTTTATGAAAAAATGTAATAAATCGAGTTGGCATAGGTTATAGGTAGTGAAAAGATTATGGGATCTTGTTGTCATTGAAATTACCAACACTCAAAGAATGCAATTTGTCATATTTTGAGTTTTTTGTATTGACCTTTGACCCTCAGAATATCATTGCGCCAACATAAGCCCAAACATATTCCTACAGATACGCAAGTAGCAGCACTTGGATAAACTAAATGAAGTTATAACACCATGGGTACTTGTTGGCGCATCAAGAAATGGATACTTGAAGATTGCATATTGGTCGCACAAACCAACATAAAAGTAGCATTTTGTGATTTTGAAGTGACCTTTTGACCCTTAAAATATCCTTGCGCCAACATGAGCCCACACCTATTTCCACAGAAATGCAAGCAACAGCACTTGAATAAACTAACTAAAGTTAAAACACCATGGGTACTTGTTGGCACATCTAGTAGAGGACGCTTAAAGTTCGTGATATAGTACGGCATGGCATATTATTTACTGTTTACTTGCCTTAAGATGATATTTAGAAAATCATAAAAAATACTAAACCAACAGGACCCAAGCTTTTTACTGCTTCTTTTAGTAGAGTTACAGTTTGTTTACCACTGAACACCACTTTTTCTGTTCTTCGACCTTGGCGCATGAAATTAATGAGGCGTGAAAATGGCTCAAAATTGGAAAATTTGACCTTTGACCTCCATTTTCTTCTTGCGCCAACGAGCACCCATCAATTTTGCATTTGCATTTGATTCTAAATAATTAGTTTATCCATTTCAACTTGCTTTTTTCATGGGTGCTTAATGGCGCAATGAGTTTTAAGCCACATAAAACAGCACGAGGGCGCTTTTCACTAATATTTTAATCTTGATTATTACGACGCGCCAATGGTAACCCAACCATGTTTTTGTGTCATTGTAATGATACCCATAAAAGGATTCAAAAAATGTTTTCTTTTCACTGGGCCAGCGTTGGCGCACAATTTTCTAGTGGCTGCTAATTGATAAACCATTTAACGATGTTTATGAGGCCAAAATTTCAATGATTTTTTTCGGACAAACGAAATGAGCGAGGAAGCTAAAATTTTTGGGGTAGTTTCTGGGACTGATGTTGTATCATCCTATTTTTTTAAAAGAAAATCCATGACGCACTTGAATCACAAAGTCCCAATCCGGTCCCATTCTTACCGACAATGGCTGTTAAAATATGACGGCTTTGAGAGTGTTCCAAGGCCAAGGCTGAGTTGCGGAGGATTCTAATGACATTATAAACTAAGCTTGGAATCTTTTGAACAGGAAAGGTATTTCAAGACTGGTAAGGTGAGTTGCAAATTTTCATTTCCAGATTTGATTCTTATACTGGCTCAGAGCCATCTGACATTAAACAGGGAAATGTACAATATTCAATTGAGGGGAGGGGGTAAAAATAAGCTAGTAACTCATTTTAAAATTGCTGTATTTTCAGTATAATTTTGCTGTCCAATTCAAACTGAAGATTGTGTAGAAGAGTACCACTTTTACAGTTAACGGAATCATGAAAAGTCACGAATCCCAATTCCAAATTTCCTGGCGTTAATGCAAGAAGATGCAAAAGTTGTCTGCAGGGACTGCCATTTGAGGAGAGTGAGAGCAATCGCTCTCTACTGCTCTCCTTAAATCTGATATAGGAGAGTGATTTTATTTTAGCTCTCCTTAGTTGACCATTCTCTCCTTATATTCTATTGTAATTTGCTATAAACAGCTCTCCTTGAAAGCTACAGAAGAGCTATTTAATGCTCTCCTACAAATTCCAACAGACAGTCCCTGTGTCTGGTGTCATATTTTTAGATTCAGGTGTATCTTACTATAATTCACCAGAATCTGTAATCTGTCCATCTGTCCATCTGTCTGTTTGTTTGTCTGTCCGCCTCTTTTCTCGGAGACTGGGGGTCGCGTACGTTCCTCAAACTTGGTGGGTGGGTGTATCTTGACCCCAGGCAGAACGAGTTTATATTGGTTAGTGGGTCAAGGTCACCCAAGGTCATCCAGGGGTCAAATTAGTAAAAACTGTTTTTCTCGGAGACTGATGGTCGCATACGTTCCTCAAACTTGATTTGGTGGGTGCGTCTTGACCGGGACATAACAAGTTTGTATTGGTTAGTGGGTCAAGGTCACCAGAGGTCATCTAGGGGTCAAATTAGTAAAAACTGTCATATGGGCATGAAACTTGGTGGGTAGGTGCATCTTGACCTAGGACAGAACAAGTTTGTATTGATTAGTGGGTCAAGGTCACCCAGGGGTCATCTGAGGTCAAATTAGTAAAAACTGTTTTCCACCTATTTTCTCGGAGACTAGGGGTCGCACGTTCCTCAAACTTGGTGGATGGGTGCATCTGGACCTCAGATAGAATAAGTTTGTTTCAGTTAGTGGGCCAAGATCACCTGAGGTCATCCAGGGGTCATCTGAGGTCAAATTAGTAAAAACTATCGTATGGGCATGAAACTTGGTGGGTACAGTCAACTTTTATAGTCAAATTTTTGGAAGGTCATTTTGGGGTCATCCGGGTCACTCAGGGTCATCTGAGGTCAAATTAGTAAAAATGTCGTATCGCATGAAACTTGGTGGGTACAGTCACCTTTTAGAGTCAAATTTTTGGAAGGTCATTTTGGGGTCATCCAAGGTCAAATTACTAAAAACTGTCATATGGGCATGAAACATGGTAGGTACAGTCAACATTTAGAGCCAAATTTTGGAAGGTCATTTCGAGGTCACAAGGGGTCATCTGAGGTCAAATTAGTAAAAACAGTCCTATGGGCATAAAACTTGGCGAGTACAGTCACCATCAGCCAGGTAATCGCGACAGCCGAGAACCGCCAAATACGGGTAACCGCCTAGTAATATAGAATTCAGAAATTGTCAATATTGCTGATAGGCCTTCTTGCACCAACCTCTCAACTTTTCCTGAAGAATAATTTCCTGAACCAAGCTACAGAAATTTAGCTAAAGTTTAACCCCAACTACATCTCTTTTTAGGCACATTTTTAAACATAACATTACATCAATGTGCACATTGCCACTGTACATTCCAATGTGCGATCTGTACAAAGGATTCTAGGACTTACCTAGAAATAATAATTCCATTTTCTTTAATAACCCACTTTTTCAACTCCTCCCTCACCTACATGTACCCCCACCCCCATAGTCCTTTTTGTAAGTCCACCCTGTACATAGGTGGGACATCTTATATTTCACGAAATGATCCAGCTTTGCTCCAAATCCAATCAATATACACAAAAACACTGATCCCAAAATAACATGACATATCCCCTCTGACAGTAGCTTGAAGAGGGATTAGAAGGTGTGTCGGCAGGTGAGTGTACTTTCTAGAATGGGGACTTTGTAGGTAGTGTTACAAATATGGCTTTCTGGTCACTAAAGACCCTTGACAGAACAGGATCTGTAAGGAAGCAGTGTCTACATTGACTTTCTAGTTTTACAAGGGCTCTGATCAAGGGCTATAAAAATGAAAAACAACTGGAAGTGTAAATTCTACCAGAAGTTGACAAAATGACTACTGTAAAAGTGGACATTTTCACGCTACATTTATTTTCACGCTTTTGGCATTCCAAGCTGCTATCGTGAAAATAACAACACACAAATTATATATTCCTTTTGTGTATAGGCTTATGTAATGAAACCTAGAATCGTAAATTCAAAAACATGGGAAACAGTTTAAAATTGGCAAAACGCAAAAAATTAATCGCACAAAAATATCCACTTTTACAGTATTGCCATGTTAAACCTTATCCTGGATTAGATTACAATGTACCTACCTTCATAACAGTCTCTCACACTATCAAAGTACACATAATAATGGTCTTGACTAAAGAACACCAAACTTAGCCAAGAAGTGAAGGCATAGATGGGAATAATGAACAGGATTCGGACAATCCACCTCTGTTCTCCGGGACATGAGTAGTGTCTCAGGTGCATATAAATCTGTGAAGAACAAAAAAAAATCTACAGTTAGTTATAGAATTGTGGACACAATGGCCCATCACTGACAAGGTGGGACTATGTACATTTGTATGACCTATACAATCACCTACATGTATGTTCCCATGATGTAGAGACCAAAATTCACTTTGTTAAATTCTATGTTGTATTCCGTTTTCTAAAAATAACCATAAAAATTTACCCACCCTAGGGAATCCGATTTAGCACATGTACAAGGTACATAAAATATAATATCATTATCTGCATGCGCTTTGATGCCTAGTTATCTTCTCACAGTTGCTTTGTGGTAGAAACGGCACTTGCCATTAATATATAAAATGTACAATCATTCACTTGAACTTTCAATTAGTGATTACTCACCATGTATAAAATCAGGGGTGCTTAAGACTTTTGTTCGAACAAATATGACCCCTACAGAGTGTTGTGAAACTGTCCACAGCTCTCAAAATTAAGCAGCCTTTACTTATGTTTGTATCTAATCGTTATGGAGCAGGCATATCCATTGCCATGCGTGATGGAATAGCCTTTAGCTGCTATGCCATTTACTAAAAACAAATGTTAGTCAATTATGATTTGTAGAATTCCATAATTACTACGTGTAAATGTGACATGTTGCAGACAGTTTAATCAAATTTTGTTGAATATAGAATGACAATGCTAATTGCTAAGTGATCAATTGTTTGTTTGTTTGGTTGGTTGGTTGGTTGTTTTTTTGGTCATCAGTATTGGTCTTACTGTACATATTTTTTTCAGTGATTTTCTCATCCGCCAGATCGTAAAAATCATTAAAATTCAGATTTTGGCACTTTTGTTAGTGTCATAGCTGTGTTCTAACATAGCCTACTAGCCTGATGAAAGATGTGTACATATTTTAAGACAAAAATAAGACATTACAAGAATCTGTAGCTACATGAATACAATTGGGCTTTAACTTTGTCAATATTGTTGTTTCCTTGTTTTTAACCAACTTTTTTAATTTCAGAAATACCTAACAAGACAAGTCTTTAAAATTTAAAGACTTATCCTTATATACACAATTAAAAAAATTTCATACTTTTCGCTGATGAGATCACTGAATTAATTTATAATGCAAATTCCCTCTCATCCTTCCTTCCTCTCTCTCCCATCCTTTTCTTTCTTTCTTCTGTTCTCTTTCTACACTTTCTCTTTTATATACTCTCTCCTCCCTCACTCTCTCTCATTATTCTATATGAAGTGGTTACAGATTTGTAAAAAATCAGTTGGGCAATTTCTGATTTTGCTCATTCAATCTACCAATACATGATTTTATTTGTTTGAAGGAGACACACATGATCATTCCAAGTGGGAAATTTTAGACATTGTTTTTTGTATCTTGTTGTAATTACTATCACCAGGTTATAAACAGAGGTATTCTTGATTTGGGTGGTTTGTAGAAGATTTCAGCATAGACTGTAGAAATTTCAGTTAATTTTTAAATTAGAATCTCACTCCAGTGGTCCCTCCCTCCAAAAGTATTGAAACTGCACCGATGTATGGTGATTTGACCCTGGATGACCCCAAAATGACTTTGATATAATTTGTTGTCTCGCTTTGGTGGTTGTTCCAGGGGTGGAATTTCGTTAAGTGCCACAGGAATCCAAGTGGATTCTCGCAGGAGATTTTTATGCGAGTCCATGGATTCCCATAAAACGGATTCTCGTGAGTACAATCTTGGGAGTCCAAAATAAATTGGCAAATTTTGTTCACCAAAAGCGTCTTGCTTAAATGTAGATCATTTTGGGCAGGCAAGGTACATGCATTATGTAAAATGCATTCAGTTTGTATTACTATAAGGGTGTAGAGAATGCAAATAAATGATTGTTAAATAACACACTCTGATTGTATCTGTACCAACTTTCGTTGTACTCAAATAAATAGTTTTCTCTTAAATCGTCCTCCCACTTCATTAGTCCGTCCTTTGATATTGCTTTACCGGTACCCGTTTTGCTAGCCATTGTCACTCGCACAGAAATGATCACAAATCTGGCCCAAAATCGTTTAATTTAACACATTCCAACGTGCGGTAACCTTCCAAACACGTGTGATTGGCGATGACAGCGTGAGAGCGCAGAGTGCAATTTTGACAGTCGTAAACATTTACCACAAGATCCGATATACCAGGAAGTGAGCACACGATTTCGGCTTTTATTTCTTATAAAAAGAATTATGGGTAAAATGGGCGAGGGGCTGGCTTTGCAGACTCGGGTCACAGTGCCGTCGTGTATAGAAACCAGTTATGATTGGCTGATTTTGTGGATGGGTAGATATCCAATCACTGCATTGGTTAGAAACTTTTATTGATTAATCGGTAGTATTGATTAATAATTGGCTTTGTTGTTAAAAATCAGTGTCGTGTTTTCGCGATGGCGAGTCGGTGTTGAACGAAAATTTGCCGATTTTGTGAATGAGCCGATCAAGCATTCAAGTTGAGTCCACATGGACTCATGCAATAGGACTTGTACGGGAGTCTCAGCGCGAGTCGACTCGCGTCGAAATTCCACCCCTGTTGTTCCCACCAAATTTCATGAACCTGCAACCTATGGTGATTTGACCCCGGATGACCTTGACATTTGTTGTCTTGCTTTGGTGGTCTAAGGTCTTTCCCACCAAATTTCATGGACTTGCAATCTATGGGGATTTAAACCCTGCTGACCTTGAATGACCCCCAAAATGACCTTGACATTTGCTGTCTTGCTTCGGTGATTGTTCGCAGCCAATTTCATGACCATGCAAAAATCTATGGCAATTTTACCCTGGATGACCCCACAATGACCTTGACACTTGTTGTCTCACTTCAGTGGTTGTTCGCTTAGTTCCATCCACCTACAATGTACCAAGCACGTAAATCGTAATCCACTTAACAAAATAATGCAAACTTGCTCTGGCTCAGACCAAGTCGGTGGTCATCCTCGCCAAATTTCATGAACCTGCAAATATCTGGCAATTTGACTCAAATGACTCCAAAATGACCTTGACATTTGTTGTCTTGCTTCAGTGGTCTGGTCATTACCACCAAATTTCATGGATTTGTAATGTCTACGGGGATTTGACCCAGGAATAAGGATTACCCCTAAATGGAGTTATGTACGTCATCCACCAGTGGAGCTCCTGCGCCCCTCCGCAGAACTTCCGGTAGTGGACGTTCTGCGCCGAGGCGCAGAGAATCCACTGTCGGAGTTGCTGCGCTTCGAAGCAAAATAATATATTTACTTATTATAATACTGGTGGATCATTTCTGCGCTCGGCGCAGAGAATCCACTGTCGGAGTTGATGCGCCCGGCGCAGTCCCTTATATGTAACGGTGGATCATATTTGCGCTCGGGCGCAGAACATCCACTGTCGGAGTTGCTGCGCCGGAAGCAAAATAATAGATTTTCTTATTATAATAACGGTGGATCATTTCTGCGCTTTCGAGCAGAACATCCACTGTTGGAGTAACTGCGCCGAATTAAAATAATAGATTTTCTTATTATAATAACGGTGGATCATTGCTAAGCTGAGCAGAACATCCACTGTTGAGTAACTGCGCCGGAAGCAATATAATACTAGTGTCTTATTATAATACTGGTGGATCATTTCTGCGCTCGTGAGCGCAGAACATCCACGGTCGGAGTTGACGCGCTCGGAAGCAAAATAATACATTTTCTTATTAGGTATAATAACTAGTATTAGGCCTATTATAATAGGCATGCGTATAATAACTATAATTCCAAATTGACAGCAAAATAATACATTTTCTTATCTTCCGAGCGCATCAACTCCGACAGTGGATGTTCTGCGCCGAGCGCAGAAATGATCCACCGTTACATATAAGGGACTGCGCCCGGCGCATCAACTCCGATAGTGGATTCTCTGCGCTCGAGCGCAGAAATGATCCACCAGTATTATAATAAGAAAATATATTATTTTGCTTCCGAGCGCAGCAACTCCGACAGTGGATGTTCTGCGACCGAGCGCAGCAATGATCCATTTATAGTTATTATACGCATGCCTATTATAATAGGCCTAATACTAGTTATTACATGTATACGCATGTATAATTATTAATATAGGCCTAATAAGAATGTGTATTATTTTGCTTCCGAGCGCATCAACTCCGACAGTGGATGTTCTGCGCCTGAGCGCAGAAATGATCCACCGTTATATAATAAGAAAATCTATTATTTTGCTGGCCGAGCGCAGCAACTCCGACAGTGGATGTTCTGCGCCCGAGCGCAGAAATGATCCACCGTTATATAATAAGAAATTATATTATTTTACTGGCCGCGCGCAGCAACTCCGACAGTGGATGTTCTGCGGCAGAGAGCAGCAATGATCCACCGTTACATATAAGGGACTGCTCCGGGCGCATCAACTCCGACAGTGGATGTTCTGCGCCCGAGCGCAAATATGATCCACCGTTATTATAATAAGAAAATCTATTATTTTACTTCCGAGCGCAGTTAATCCAACAGTGGATGTTCTGCGCCCGAGCGCAGCAATGTTCCACCGTTACATATAAGGGACTGCGCCCGGGCGCATCAACTCCGACAGTGGATGTTCTGCCCGAGCGCAAATATGATCCACCGTTATTATAATAAAAAATCTATTATTTTACTTCCGAGCGCAGTTAATCCAACAGTGGATGTTCTGCGCCCGAAGCGCAGCAATGATCCACCGTTACATATAAGGGACTGCGCCCGGCGCAGCAACTCCGACAGTGGATTTATCTGCGCTTCGAAGCGCAGAACATCCACTACCGGAAGTTCTGCAGAGGGGCGCAGGAACTCCACTGGTGGATGACGTACATACATGCTAAATGAGTAAATGACCTTGACATTTTTGTCTTGCTTCGGTCCAGGGTCGTTCGTTTCATTCCATCCCTCCATCAAGCATACTATTGGGGAGTAGTATGCAAACTTGCTCTGGCTCAGACCAAGTCGGTGGTCATTCTCGCCAAATTTCATGAACCTGCAAATATCTGGCAATTTGACTCGAATGCAGGGGCTATTTTAACGTGTCTCACCGTCACGTTCGGGCAATGAGATAAAAGTGTTGATGAAGTAGAGTGCGTTTCAAAAATAAAAAATTGACATTTTTACCTGAATGTGACCGTAAGAAAGGCTCTACCATTGTCTACTACTAAAGCATATCTACACGGATTGTTAATTGTCACTGCACAAATATTTTATCGCGACACGTACGTGACGGTGAGGCACGTTAAAATAGCCCCTGCTCGAATGACTCCAAAATGACCTTGACATTTGTTGTCTTGCTTCAGTGGTCTGGTCATTACCACCAAATTTCATGGATTTGTAATGTCTACGGGGATTTGACCCAGGAATAAGGATTACCCCTATATGAGTAAATGACCTTGACATTTTTGTCTCGCTTCGGTCCAGGGTCGTTCGTTTCATTCCATCCCTCCATCAAGCATACTATTGGGGAGTAAGAGAGACGACCACAGTTTGGAGTCCCTGGGTACAATGTAAATATGTATAGTAATCCAGATGCAAACTTGCTCTGGCTCGGACCAAAGCACCTACCCACCAAGTTTGAGGGCCATCCGACCTGTCAGTTCCAAAAATAAAGATGGACAGACAGATACACAGACAGACAAACTACAAATTTTATGATGAAAAGGCCAAGTAAAATATATAACATGTACAATGTATGGTAAAAACTTTCTGAAAATTTGGTGAGGAAGACCCTTGTATTTAAAATGTGTTATAAATTGACCATTCATTTCTGTGTAAAATACACCCTCCTGACCATATTGGGGGAGGGGGGCGATGAAAATCATAAATGTTGTTATGACACTACATGTACATTAGGCCTGGCATTTTGCAAAAAATTTTTTTTTTTTTTTAAGTTATTTTTTCCGGTTTTGTAGTGTCCCGCCCGGACCTAGACCTAAATGCTAGATCATTCATGGTTGACCTAAAAAAAAATTTGAATTTTGCAGTGTTTTGTGTTTTTAATAAGAAAATTTATATTTTGTATTCATGTCATACTCTATTAAAATGCATTTTGATATTATTATACAATTAGCACCATCAGCAGTGCCAGAGAGCACTCCGGTGCCACGTTCTCTGTGGATCCGAGCACCGGCAGCAGAGACCACTGCCAGAGACCACTCCGGTGCCACGACGTTCTCTGTGGATCCGAGCACCGGCAGCAGTGCCAGAGAGCACTCCGGTGCCATTAAAAAAAGGTTAATTACAAGTTTGTATGCATTTTGATATCATTAATAGAGTGTGACATGAATACAAAATATCAATTTTCTTATTAAAAACACAAAACACCGTGCAAAATTCAAATTTTTCTAGGTCAACCATGAATGATCCTAGCATTTAGGTCTAGGTCCAGGGACACTACAAAACTAAAAAAAAACTAAAAAAAAAAAAAAAAATTTTTTTTTTAATTTTGTGTACCGGCAGGGAATTTCCTGCCCGGTAATGTAATCCGCAGTGCATATTTTCCATGGTATGCTCATGAACGTGTTGCATCGTGCATGTACGATTAACTTTCACCTCCGACCCACGCCACCTGACCTCATCTAGACTACTGCATTTGTCGCTACAGGGGTGGCATTGCAACATCACAACTGTTTGTCAGCTAATTTGTTTATTTTCCTGTAGCTTTCTAAATATTCTGTTACCACAATTTAAGCATGTACTATGTAGCTTTTTGAAATTACGTGAAAAGTACTTCTAATCTAATAATATTTTCCTAAATTTTCCCTTTTGGAAAACACTTCTCGGGAGTTCTCGCTGTTTCTTTCCAAAGTTGAAATAATCTCATACCTTCAGTAGTTGGTACAAACACCCAACCTGGGTCTGTACATGCACGCTATGACGCTGCTACACCTGTTATCGCTGCATAAATTATAAATATAATCATAATGAGATGTTCGACAGTTCTAAGTAATTTGAGTTTTTTAACGGCTTTTATCTTGTGGGAAAGTAGTTCGACAACAAGTCAATAACACCAATTTAATGATGATTTATGGACATTATGATTACTTGTTGGTTAGTGTTACTATTGGTAAGACAATGACTAACATTTTTTCACATTTTTCGCAGTTTATATGTTAGTATTTGGTTGGTTTTGGTGCGAATAACTGGCACTTTTAAAGTAATTTTTAACACAAAAATATACTTGCATTAGTCGACTTTTGGTTTTCAATAGTCGTAGTCGCGACTATCAGTAATAGTCGCGACTAACGGCCCAACTCTACTACACGAGTCTACACCCCTGCCCAATTTTGTGCCTATTTTTGCATTTTTCTCAAAACTTAATATAGCGCATTGGGGACAAGTAAGATATGTATATTACATGTATAGGGGCAAGGACTACAACTACTGCACTGGAAATTTTATTTTACCTACAGCACAGACAACAGTTGTGGAGTTACAGTAAAAAATGAGGGAAAACCAATATTTGATCGATAAATCAATTTAATAACTTGATTTGAGTTGCTGAATTTTCAGTATAGTAGTTGTAGTCCTTGCCCCTATAGCTATAATATTATCTTACTTGTCACCAATGTGCCAGAAGAATTTTTGAGAAAAATGCAAAAATAGTCAAAAAAATTGGCCAGGGGTGTAGTACAATGTATGTACCCCCTTAAGCATGTGACTTGATGATTTGAAGTGACCTCCACTTGAGATGAGTCTGATATTTATTCCTAGCTATTATGTGAAATGAGACACATGTACTAATCATGTAGCAGCCGACAAGTGCATCGTTTAGATATGGATGTACACATATTTACTTTCGAACAATAAAATAACATATTTTGCGGTAAATTGTGAGAGATTAACGACCTCGATTTGTGTACTGTAACTTAGGCGATCCTGACTTTTAGACCACCCGAGCTATATAAGGTAAAAATTACAAATTTATCATGTTAAACTTTCACAACAAGGTTAAACATGTTATCAACTGTACAAACATACCTTTTATTCCATCGGACAAGCTTTATTTTGTTCCAAAATTCATGTTTTAATAGCTATTTTTGACGTAAATGAGCTGGTAACAAAACCGGTGATGCTAGCTCCAACGTCTTCGCGTGGCAGAAGCGCGTGATGTACGCTCGCTTTGTCGGTAATTTACGCTAGCGTATCATTCATTTTCAAGCGCGTCTGACATCGCTTTTACTGCGCCGACGCAATTCAGCATTTATTCAAGATGGCGAATTTCTAGAAAAAGCGTAATGTATTTTACCCGAAATTTCCCTCATTACTCAAAACCCTGCCCTCTTTCACAATATTTTATCTTCTTGGATATCATCGGAAACATAGATTAGTAATATTAGGTAGGTCACTGTATTTTTAAAGACTTTTTAGATGATTTTTACGATGAAAAAATTGATGTTTTAAGCTTCTTTTCAAAAATTGGTTTTAGCTTGTTAAAAAACGGGTAAAAATTGTTTTTAACTTGTTGGATATTTTTGCTTAATAGTTTAAAGCTTGACTCCTTAGATGAAACTTTTAGTTTAAGCTTGTTAGAATATTAAACCTTGATGAAATAGTAATATTTGAGCCCTATATAGCGCGGGTGGTCTAAAAGTCAGGATCGCCGTAACTTGCATTGTTACATAATAAAATAAAATATGATTGGATCACACGCATCGTGTACATTCATGATGGTGTAGCGATGTTTCAATGTCTTGAAGAATACACCTTAATAAGCTTTACTTTACATATTATTCTATCAATAATTATTTTTACATTTAGAATTAGAGATGACCTCATCCACTCACCTGATGCACTGTTATGATAATTGCACTAAAAGCAAAAATTCCTGTAACAACTTTAGCCGCAGTCGTCTGTAAAAAGATCTCAGGTAAAAATGGCGCCGTCGTCGTCGTTATATTACTCTCTATAGTTGTGGAATTTAAAGTAGTAATAACAGAATTCAAAGTAGTTTGCACAGGCAAAATTGCTGATGCGGTCGTGGGGATGGGGCCCAGTGTTGTTCGTACGATCTGTTCTGTACTTTGCCGTATCGAAGTCGGAGGACCTGCCGTATTTGTTGTCGCCAACGCCGCCATGATTGCAGAAAAGTCCTGTAATTACGGCCAAGAGGTAGATCCCGTCGTATATTTCCTTATCAATGCAATGTTATCACATTTTAATGCTTGAATTACCTAGAATCATAACATTCACCATTTTTGACTTTCACTTTCTTTCCAGCTGTCAATTTTCTTCCGTGCTGTTTTGGCGTAAATAAACGGTGTTGCCAGTTTATTATTTCATACACACGGTATAATGACCTTAAAATATGCTACACAAATCCTTACACACATAATATTTTTTTACATTATTAATTTTATTATGTTTGTTTGTTTTGGTCAAGAGAATGAAGAACAAAATGGAGCAAGAAATATCTGATGAGCAGGCAGGATTTCGTGAAGGAAGGGGGACTAGGGACCAAATCTGTATGGATAACATACCAGTATAATTGCTATCTACTGCTGATAGAATCACTGATGACATCATACTGTTATTGCTATCTACTGCTGATAGAGGCATGGATGACATACTGGTATGATTGCTATCTACTGCTGATAGAGGCATGGATGGCATACTAGTATTGTTATCTACTGCTGATAGAGGCGTGGATGGCATACTGGTATTGCTATCTACTGCTGGTAGAGGCATGGATGACATACTGGTATTGCTATCTACTGCTGATAGAGGTATAGATGGCATACTGGTATTGTTATCTACTGCTGATAGAGGCATGGATGGCATACTGGTATTGCTATCTACTGCTGATAGAGGTATAGATGACATGCTAGTATTGTTATCTAAGTTGATAGAGGCATGCTATACCGTATAATTGCTATATACTGCTGATAGAATCATGGATGACATGCTAGTATTGCTATCTACTGCTGATAGAAGCATGGATGACATAGGGAGGGGGGGGCTACTGTTATTGCTATCTACTGCTGATAGAGGCATGGATAACATACCGGTACTAGTATTGTTATCTACTGCTGATAGAGGTATAGATGACATGCTATATTGCTATCTACAGTTGATGCATGATGTACCAGTGTAATTGCTATCTACTGCTGATAGAATCATGGATGACATGTTAGTATTGCTATCTACTGCTGATAGAGGCATGGGTGACATATTGTCATTGCTACCTACTGCCTACTGATAGAGGCATGGATGACATACTAGTATTGTTATCTACTGCTGATAGGCAAGGATAACATAGGCCCTCAGCTAGTATTGCTATCTACTGCTGATAGAGGCATGGATGACATACTGGAATTGCTATCTAGCCTACTGCTGAAAGAGGCATGCATGATGACATACTAGTATTGCTATGTACTGCTGGTAGAGGCATGGATAACATACAGACTTGACATTTAATATGGAATATTTTTTCGCAAAATTCCAAGACTGGTCTGGAAGGGGTCTGCATGAACCACGCGGGCTAAATATTAATTGGGGTGTGTCGGGAGATGGTTTAAAATAATTGTTTGCCAGAAAATGTGCTTTCCATTAGTTTACATTATGGCGCTCATAATGTAGTGAATTGGCCTAAAATGGCGGATTTAAGGAGACTGAATTTGATTTTTGCGGGGGTAAAATTTCTGAATTTGAGCAACATTATTCTGATATTATCAAATTTATTGAGGTTTGAGGCGATCTTACTGAACTGAAATACCAATAAGTGTTTGTCAGAACTGAAATGCACCTGTGATCCACCAGTTTTGAAAGTGGGAGCAGCTTTGAAAAATATGGCTCTTAAAAGTGGTACGCACTCAGAAAATTTGAATGGTCCGCTTGGGCCAAATGTTATAACCTTACTGTACCCAAAGAAAGAGTGTGAGTTCATTAGACAACCAGGAATCCGCACAGTTGTTTTGTACCTTAAGTTAATAACATTTGACCCCATGGAGGCCATTCAAACTTTCTGAGTACGTACAGCTTTTAAGAGCCATATTTTAAGCTCCTCCCCTGTTCAAAACCTTGGTACATTGTAAGTGTATTTTTTTGTCATGAATGCCAGTTGCTGACGAAGTTTAAGAAATATCACCTCAAACCCCTAAAAATTTGATAATAACAGAACCCGTGTTGCATAAAGTCCGAAATTGTGTCTCCCACAAAGCTCAAATTCAGCAATTCATGACATGCTAGTATATTGCAATCTACAGTTGCTATCTACTGCTGATAGAATCACGGATGACATGTTAGTATTGCTATCTACTGCTGATAGAGGCATGGATAATATACTTGTATTGCTGTCTACTGCTGATAGAGGCATGGATGAGATACTAGTATTGTTATCTACTGCTGATAGAGGCATGGATGACATATTGGATTTGTTATCTACTGCTGATAGAGGCATGGATGGCATACTGGTATTGCTATCTACTGCTGATAAAGGTAGGCCTATATATGACATGCTAGTATTGCTATCTACAGTTGATAGAGGCATGGATGACATACTTGTATTGCTGTCTACTGCTGATAGAGGCATGGATGAGATACTAGTATTGCTATCTACTGCTGATAGAAGCATGGATGACATATTGGTATTGTTATCTACTGCTGATAGAGGCATGGATGGCATACTGGTATTGCTATCTACTGCTGATAAAGGTATATATGACATGCTAGTATTGCTATCTACAGTTGATAGAGGCATGACACTATCTGCTGTTGGTAAAATCATGGATGACATGCTAGTATTCATATCTACTGCTGATAGAGGCGTGACATATATACCAGTATAATTGCTATCAACTGCTGATAGAATCATTGATGACATACTGTTATTGCTATCTACTGTTGATAGAGGCATGGATGACATACTGTTATTGCTATCTACTGCTGATATAGAGGCATGGATAACATACTATATAGTATTGTTATCTACTGCTGATAGAGGCATGGATGGCATGCTGGTATTGCTATCTACTGCTGATAGAGGCATGGATGACAAACTAGTATTGCTATCTACTGCTGATAGAGGCATGGATAACATACTATATAGTATTGTTATCTACTGCTGATAGAGGCATGGATGGCATGCTGGTATTGCTATCTACTGCTGATAGAGGCATGGATGACATACTGATATTTCTATCTACTGCTGATAGAGGCATGGATGACATACTGGTATTGCTATCTACTGCTGATAGAGGCGTGGATGACATACTGATATTGCTATCTACTGTTGATAGAGGCATGGATGACATATCTGTTATTGCTATCTACTGCTGATAGAGGCATGGATAACATACTATATAGTATTGTTATCTACTGCTAATAGAGGCATGGATGGCATGCTGGTATTGCTATCTACTGCTGATAGAGGCATGGATGACATACTGATATTGCTATCTACTGCTGATAGCAGTCCAGTTAGCTCAATTGTTAAGGCGTTCGACTATGGTGCGAGAGGTTGCGGGTTCGAACCCTGGCGGTGCCTATAGTATGCTCTCGTGGACAAGGAACTTACTGCTAATTGTCAAGTTGTAACCCGAACGAAACTCGGGGAGCTGATCCTGGTTATTTGTGGAATGTCTAGGGTGTGCGCTCTTGAAGCAGCAAAGTCCCTTATTTGTTGTTAAATGGTTTATGGAATAATGTGGGGCTGTATGTAGTGGTCAGCGACAACCTGTAAAGTGTGCTGAGGCTTGTGGATTAACGTCTAGGCGTTGTGCCTGTGCGTAGCGCACTATAAATCACTGCGCTTTTTTCTTTTTTTTTTTGGATAGAGGCCTGGAGAACATAGGCCCTACTAGTATTGTTATCTACTGCTGATAGAGGCATGGATGACATATTGGTATTGCTATCTACTGCTGATAGAGGCTTGGTTAACATATTAGTATTGTTAATGTTATCTACTGCTGATAGAGGCATGACATACTGGTTTTGCTATCTACTGCTGATAGAGGTATAGATGACATGCTAGTATATAATTGCTATCTACAGTTGATAGAGGCATGATCAATGATATACCAGTATATTTGCTATCTACTGCTGATAGAGAGGCATGGATGACATACTGTTATTGCTATCTACTGCTGACTAGGCATGGATAACATACTAGTATTGTTATCTACTGCTGATAGAGGCATGGATGGCATACTGGTATTGCTATCTACTGCTGATAGAGGTATAGATGACATGCTAGTATATTGCAATCTACAGTTGATAGAGGCATGATATACCAGTGTAATTGCTATCTACTGCTGATAGAATCATGGATGACATGTTAGTATTGCTATCTACTGCTGATAGAGGCATGGATGACATACTGTCATTGCTACCTACTGCCTGCTGATAGAGGCATGGATGACATACTAGTATTGTTATCTACTGCTAATAGAGGCGTGGATGACATACTGGTATTGCTATCTACTGCTGATAGAGGCATGGATGGCATAATTGTATTGCTATCTACTGCTGATAGGCATGGATAACATACTAGTATTGCTATCTACTGCTGATAGAGGTATGGATGACATGCAGGTATTGCTCTCTACTGCTGATAAAGAAGGCCTGTGTGACATACCAGTATTGCAATCTTCTGGAGGCATGGATGGCATGCTAGTATTGCTATCTACTGCTGATAGAGGTATGGATACATACAGGCATTGCTATCTACTGCTGATATAGGCATGGATAACATACTGGTATTGCTATCTACTGCTGATAGAGGTATAGATGACATGCTAGTATTGTTATCTACAGTTGATAGAGGCATGATATACCAGTATAATTGCTATCTACTGCTGATAGAATCATGGATGGCATGTTAGTATTGCTATCTACTGCTGATAGAGGCATATGGGTGACATACTGGCATTGCTATCTACTGCCTGCTGATAGAGGCATGGATAACATACTAGTATTGCTATCTACTGCTGAGGCCTGGTTAACATACTATTATTGTTATCTACTGCTGATAGAGGCATGGATGACACACTAGTATTGTTATCTACTGCTGATAGAGGCATGATGACATACTGGTATAGCTATCTACTGCTGATAGAGGTATAGATGACATGCTAGTATATTGCAATCTACAGTTGATAGAGGCTTGATATACCAGTGTAATTGATATCTACTGCTGATAGAATCATGGATGACGTGTTAGTATTGCTATCTACTGCTGATAGAGGCATGGATGACATACTTGTATTGCTGTCTACTGCTGATAGAGGCATGGATGACATAATAGTATTGCTATCTACTGCTGATAGAGGCGTGGAAAACATACTGGTATTGATATCTACTGCTGATGTATAACATACTATATCTAGGCCTACTGCTGAAAGAGACATGCAAGATGACATACTGGTATTGCTATCTACTGCTGGTAGAGGCCTGTGTGACATACCAATATTGCTATCTACTGCTGATAGATCCATGGATGACATACCAGTATTTCTATCTATACTGCTGGTAGAGGCATGGATGACATACTGGTATTGCTATCTACCGCTGATGATCCATGGATGACATACCAGTATTGCTATCTACTGCTGATAGAGGCATGGATGACATACTAGTATTGCTATCTACTGTTGATAGATGCATGGATGACATACCAGTATTGATATCTACTGCTGATGGATAACATACTGGTATTGCTATAATATCTACTGCTGAAAGAGGCACGGATGACATACTGGTATTACTATCTACTGCTGATAGATCCAAGGATGACATACCACTACCAGTATTGCTTTCTACTGCTGATAGAGGCATGGATGCCATACTAGTATTGCTATCTACTGCTGATAGATCCATGGATGACATACCAGTATTGCTATCTACTGCTGATATAGGCATGGATGAAATACCAGTATTGATATCTACTGCTGATGGATAACATACTGGTATTGCTATAATATCTACTGCTGAAAGAGGCATGGATGACATACTGGTATTAGGCCTACTATCTACTGCTGATAGAGGCCTGTGTGACATACCAATATTGCTATCTATTGCTGATAGAGTCATGGATGGCATACTAGTATTGCTATCTACTGCTGATAGAGGCATGGTCTAGCCTACTGCTGAAAGAGGCATGGATGACATACTATATAGTATTGCTATCTACTGCTGATAGAGGCATGGACGACATACTGGTATTGCTATCTACTGCTGATAGATCCATGGATGGCATACCAGTATTGCTATCTACTGTTGATAGAGGCATGGATGAAATACCAGTATTGATATCTACTGCTGATGGATAACATACTGGTATTGCTATATCTACTGCTGAAAGAGGCATGGATGACATCTGGTATTACTATCTACTGCTGATAGAGGCCTGTGTGACATACCAATATTGCTATCTATTGCTGATAGAGTCATGGATGGCATACTAGTATTGCTATCTACTGCTGATAGACGCATGGATGACATACTGGAATTGCTATCTAGCCTACTGCTGAAAGAGGCATGGATGACATACTATATACATGTAGTATTGCTATCTACTGCTGATAAAGGCATGGACGGTCGACGACATACTGGTATTGCTATCTACTGCTGATAGATCCATGGATGGCATACCAGTATTGCTATCTACTGTTGATAGAGGCATGGATGAAATACCAGTATTGATATCTACTGCTGATGGATAACATACTAATATTGCTATCTACTGCTGCGAGACTTGCATGACATGCTAGTATTGATATATACTGTTAATAGAGGCATGGATGACATACTGGTATTGCTATATCTACTGCTGATAGAGGCCTGGTTAACATACTATTACTAGTAATGTAGCCTATTGTTATCTACTGCTGATAGAGGCATGCATGACATACTAGTATTGTTATCTAATGCTGATAGATCCATGGATGACATACCAGTATTGCTATCTACTGCTGACATATTTGTAGGCCTACAGCTATCTTCTGCTGATGGAGATATGGATGACATGTAGGCCTAGTATTGCTATCTAGGCCCTACTGCTGATAGAGGCATGGATGATATACTTGTAGGCCCGGGTTGTAGGCCTATAATTGCTATCCAGGACTACTATAGAGGCATAGATGACATACTAGTATTTCTATCTAGGCCTACTGCTGATAGAGACATGGATGCCCGGGCATGGATGACATACTGGTACTGCTATCTACTGCTGATAGAGGCATGGGTATTGCTATCTACTGCTGATAGAGGCATGGATGACATACCGGTATCATGCTGATATTATTTCTATCTACTGCTGATAGATGCAGTGATGATGATGATAATGATGCTGATGATGATGCTGATGATGATGATGATGATGATGATGATGATGATGATGATGATGATGATGATAATGATAATGATGCTGATGATACTGCTGCAGTGCTATTGATGATGATGATGATGATGATGATGATGATGACAATGATGATGATGACAATAATGACGATGATGGTGTTGATGATGATGTCGATGCTTGCCGGGAGGCTTGCTGATGACGATGATGTCTGCGGGAATCTCATTAAATTTGGAAAGCCTCCTATATCTGCTCAATTTGGCAACACGTTAATTGATTGACAAATTTGGAACAAGTGGTGGCGTAGTTTTCCTCAGATGCTTGATGGGATACATTGTACTTATCAAAACACCGGATCCAGATTCTTCTCTTGTAGAAAACATACTGCTAAATACACGGATTCAATCTCAAATAATACTTTACAAAGTTCCTTGTTTACATCAGACAATTCGGAGTGTTATTTTCCTGCCTGTGGATACAATTCACCAGGCTGTAATTGGTGTTTTCCTTGCGTTAATCCGAGCGTTTCGCTCGTAGAACACAGTGAACACACACAGGGAAATAATGGAGGCGGTGGCCATTTACGACTTCACCAGTACTCAACATGATGAGCTTTCTTTCAAGAAGGCTGATGTCCTGAAGGTAAGATGGTGAACCGTGGGAGGGGTGTACTCACCATGGGAGAGGTGTACTCACCCTGGGAGCGGTGTACTCAACCATTGCTGGAGTACTCCCCTGGTGATGGTAAATTTTATGGACATTTTTTGTGTGTCATTATTATTTACATTCCTTTTTGTTGTTGTTGTTCTTGGACTGTGATGTGCGTTGGTTAAATTATAAAAAAGTACGGCAGGCCTACTCTACAAAGAAAGTCAAAAAGTAACATTGAACCAACAAATATGAATTCATGTACATGTATTGCTATTAAGATTCGCTACACGTCACTGGTACACATGAACAGTTTTGTATACGCCGTACCGGTCATCAGATTGGGGGGGCACCGGGTCTGATTGGGGGGCACCGGGTCTGATTGGGGGCACAAGCCATTTTTCGCCATTTTCCTATGGGATTTTAAAAATTTCAGATCGATTGGGAGGCATGTTTTCCATGCCATGCCCATGGGTTCAAATATACAAACTATCGGTCGACTTTTCCTATTCCACTCCGTATTTAACCAGATGACCTCTACAAACCCCTGCGACTGCGTGCTACGCTATAGGACCAGCAACAGCCGTCGGCGGTTTAGTGTTAAAATCAGGAAAATTGTAATAGTCATTTATGCAAAGGTGGATATGGATTTCATTTGTACACTTTGTGTATTTTTTTCGTGAATTTTGATGGCTGTTATACACACCGCACACATTTTTTTGTACTAAAAAAAGTCTAAAAATACGACAAAATCACCCATACCACAAAACATGCGACCTTGCATAGGACTGAGCTAGTCTCGCAGTGCTCCAGCAGCACTCTGCAGAAAAACTGCCCTGGAAAAGGATTGCAGTGTCGCAGCAAATGCAAAGGCGGCTGAACCTAGTTAACGGTTTAACTAAATTTACCCTAGTTTACTTCAACAAGTAAACTATAAGCTCCGACCATCAGTTTCAAATTGATAATGGTCAGATATTTCAGTAAGTTTTCAGGTCAAAATATCTGTGCTTGTCAGGTCACGTTCACTCAAGGTTATTGAACGCTTTTCTCCACATAGGATATTTTGGTTGGTTGCAGTTTTCAGCGGGTATGATTTTATAATTGTTTTACTAAGTGGCATGATTTTATATGCTGCTGTTTTGTTTACTTTAATAAATAATGATTACTGTTACTTATTTGTCTTTGGATGGACTACAGAAAACATATCAGTAACTACACTTTACATTTCAGCGAATAAAAACTATATTTTTCTACTCTTTGTAATACCAACAACCTATACTTGTGTTAATAATGGTACAGTCTGAACGGATGGTAAATGGTAGCAAGGTCGTCCTTCGGTTAAGTTGCTGTTGAACCTGGTATATCATGGAAGGTCGCGGTTAACCCAAATTAATAGACGTTTGTGGGACAAAGGTCGCGCCTATGCGCCGCACAGTAGAAAGATTGAATTGTACTGTGTCTGTAGGAACCCATGGATTCGATCCATGTACATGTAGTCAGAAGCAGTGGTGGCACGAGGAATTTTTTTGGGGGGACATGGGTGGGGAAAATGAATTTCGTGGCAAAATTGCAGCAAAAAGTGGAAATATTTGTAATTTGGGGTTTTAACAGGTGGCAAGGGGGCAAGGACGAAATTGCAAGCATCAAAAGCATAGGCAAGGTTTATATTAATAAGCAGGCACCCAGGCTTTTTTTACCCCATGGTTGCTCCAGTCCTGGTGTGTCTAATAATATTTTACGCTACAACCACATTGTATCAGATCATCAGGAGCCATCTTTGGGACCAGGAGCTCATTTAGCTCCTGGTCCAGGCATATTAATATAAGGCCTGAGCATTAAGGAACATTTTACAAACAAGGAGCCCAATAAATAACTCTCCCACAGAGTTAGGACTTTAGGAGCAAGTCGATTAGTTGAGGAGCTCTGGATCAAGTGATTGAATGAAGGTCTGAGAGACACATGATCTTCTTCTTACGCTTTAAAAGTGCTGCTTCATCTGGATGAAGACAATTCGCACTGCAGAAGCGCGCATGCGTGGAACAAATTTGTGACGCAACCTTATCTTCGTGCAAATATGTACAGGTGCAAATAAAAACTCCTGGTCCTCTGGTGCAGGTAAGTGGTTGGCCCCTGCAAGGCAGTCTTGAGTGCGTTGAGGGAAGCTAGGTGAGCAGGATCAAATGGCAGGTTGTTCCAATCTCTGCATGTGCGGGGGAAGAAGGATGAGGCGTATATACCTGGGTGCTGCAGTGCGGCAAAGTGAATCCGTGCCCTCTGGTCTTGGTTGATGATGTGTCAAATGTCAACAATGTTGTAGTGAATCTGGACATCATACATGTAGTGAGTCGGCTTTGAGTGTGTCTGGTCTCCAAAGTGGGCGCTGTAGGTTTTGAGCATGGTGGTGAGTGGCGCTGCTATGTTCAGTAATACCAGTGACGAACCGGTCACCTCTTCGTTGCACCATCTCGATCTTGTCAGCATTTCAGCGAGTGTGGATCCCATGATGTTGCAGCATATTCCACAAATGGCCGCATGTAGGTGGTAAATGTCGACTTCTTGATCTTGCAGCTGCATTAATTGACTGAAGTTACGACACAGGCATTGGTGGAGTTTGCTTTCTTAAAACTAATGTGTCCACATGGGTGTTGAAATTTAACTTGGAGTCAATGTGTACACCCAGGTATTTCGCTGAAGTCACCTCTTCCAGGGTGTGGTTGTAGATGATGTATGAACCAATGATGGGTTTTCTCTTGTTACTGTTAGTAATGCGTACAACTTGGCATTTGGAAGGATGAAACTCCATCAGCCACAGTCTCTTCCATTCCTGAAGTGAGTCGAGGTCCTTCTGAAGACTTACGCAATCCTGAGCAGATGTAATTTGCGGTATAGGACACAATCGCTCTGCGACGAGCCGTGGGTAGAACTGGCGATGCTTTTGGGAGATCGTTAATGTAGATCAGGAAGAGAAGTGGGCAGAGCACGCTACCCTGTGGAACTCCTGAAGTGACTTTAGCGTTTAGCTGCGCTGGCCATCTATCATAACTTGCTGAGTGCGGTCTTGGAGGAAGTTCTTAATCCATTCCAAAGTATGGCCTCACAATAATCCATAGTATTCTGCTTTAGCTTTTGTGCGACACCTTGTCAAAGGCCCAATGGCAAAGTCCAATAAGATGAGATCAATTTTTTGCTTCTGCTCAAGACCACTGGCTAGGTCATATTGATGGTGAGTAAGAGTTGTATGTCACAAGACCTATGCTTCCTGAAGCCATGTTGATCTTCTGTGAGAATTCTCTGGTCTATGAGATGGTGAAGTACAGAGCAATGCACAATATGCTCGCATAACTTGAAGAGGACTGAGCTGTCAGTGAGATGGGTCTGTAGTTAGAGGCGGATGATCTAGAGCCCTTCTTAAAGATAGGCACAACAAGTGCTTTCTTCCAACATGATGGAGTGGTGCCTTGATTCAGGGATGCTTGGAAGAGCATGGTGACTGACCGTATAAGATATGTTGGTAAATATATGTTCTGGTAGTGAATTCCAGTCGATTATGGTGCACGGAAAGTATGAATATTTCATACAGTCTTTGTTGGTTGAGATTATTGTGTAGGCTTTGGAATGAAGATGCAGTGATTGACACTGGACTGGCTATAGGAGTTTTCCGGTTTTCAGGAATAAGCGACCTCTAGGCGGGCTTGTTGTAGTTGTACACAATGGCGAGTCTATGTACCTTGCGTCTGTCACTCGGCGATGTCCAGTTCAGGGATATTTGTGTGTGGAGGTTCAAAAAAAAAAAAAGCGGCGAAAAAACCCCCTGAAATTTACACAATCCAGCGGAATTTACGCGACAAAATGGGCGATTTTACTAATGTCTGCGGAGGCTTTTAGTCAAATTATTAAATCAGCATGGCCTTAGCACTCTGAATATAGATCATCGATTGATATTTGAATCCGTGGAAGGCTTGAAAATGAGGGAGTTTTGTAAAATTCTTATATTTCAATTGTCAAAATTCATGTATGTGATAGCTGATTTATTCCTCAACCACGCCAAGCATAATACATGTAGTTATGTATAGTTAATTGTGGCCTTAAAATACCCAAACAATTAACCAAACAATTAAGTTCCGACGATACAGTTCTTTCAGGGACACACTGTATTTATGACCCCAAAGGTCACAGTTTAGGGGTCATTATGGGGTCCACCACCTAAGCACGACATAAATTTGTCATTGATAAATTGCACAACTTGTAACATCAAAGTATTTTGTCTTCATATGATACAGGTTGTGGACAAGAAAGAAGATGAATTTTGGTACAAGGCTGAAATGAATGGCAAAGAAGGATTTGTCCCTGCCAACTACATCAGAATGAAACCACACCCGTAAGTACATCTCTCCATAAACTTAAAAGATATTTTGTTATATTTTTCAAACTATATTTTTTTATATGTTTTTTCAGTGGTCTGCCGATTTGGAGCTGTTTACATGACAGCGAAAGTGGGGTTCTGATTGGCTAATTGAATCATGTCATCATCACATCAGCACCTCATTTGTCAATCAAGTGGGTAGCTTGTGACCTAGATATGAGTGACTTAGTAATCAGGAAGAGCAGTAAGACACTGCTGAACGACCTTGCCGAATATTATAGTGTGTAGGTTTGAATCAAAGTGCCACTACGACGACAAAAGAAACCCCGTTTTTTCTTTTTTTTGCAAACAACCTCAAAAATCACTGAAATCTGTAATTATTTTGCAATTTGGGGAAATACCAAAAAAAAAATTTGTTCCTGATATTTTTGAAATTTGTGTCAGCATTCATTTGTACAGGAAAAATTTGTTTCCCAATTTGTGTAAAATCTGGGTCGGTCGGGACCCGTAGAACTTGGTTTTCGTCTTTTGTTGCCTTCGATTAATCGCAGTTTGAGTTGCATAATGATACATGCCTTGATTTATTTTCACCTACCTTTAAGTGGTCATTTTTCAGGGGGAAACCAAATCAATTGATGTGCATGTATGGCAAATGTGGTACATGTATACATTGTAGATTGAAGAATCATATGGGTGTTTCCACAGTAATGAGACCCCCCTAGGTTTTAATGCCCTAATTTTTGTTCCTTATTTATTTTCATAGTTTAATTTAGGCCATTGTTAATCTTTACAAGTAAGGAGATAGCGAGGAAAAATTCAATGCCCTACCTACATTTTGATAATTTTGTCCACATAAACCCTATGGGAAAAAATAACGGTTGTAACACAATAACGGTTGTAACATGTGACTTTTGACGCACAACAGATAAAAGGTTGTATTTTGAAAAGATGACCCTGTATGGTCTGTGCTATGGTTTTCCTAGGTTAACATTATTGATTCCTTCAATACAAACCAAGTGTAGGTACTCTGTGATCCATATCAGGGTTAGGATGTGGGTACAAAGTCATAAGGTTGCAATGTGTGTCAATGTTACAACTGTTAAAATGTTACAACCGTTACAACATTAAATGTTATGAAACATTAACAATGAATGATATTTCATCGAATCATCGTTTTATCCAGGTTTGTTATAATAAGAGGAACTATGACAATCATAAGACAAAACCTTACTGTGATTATTTGGTTCATTTTGTAAGTTATATGTCATTTTGACATGTAAGTCAACCATGGACGCTTTTGAAATGTGCCACTTTTGTGCGTCAAGAGATCTCCTGAATTAAATATATTTACATAGAAGTGAGTATTTCATAATTTTCATAACCAACTTTATTATGACACCTTGGATAATATGAAAAAAAATGAAATATTGTTATTTTTTTTAGTTTCATGACATTTTGTCTTAAATTGTAACGGTTGTAACATTGGCGCATTGCGTTACAACCGTTCACGACATTGTAACCCATCTCCTAGCCATGGTATGGATCAAACAGTGCCTGCACCTGGTTTATTATGAAGCAATCAATGGTGTTAACCTAAGAAAATTAAACCAAAGACCATACATAGTCAATTTTTCAACGCTCAGTCTTTTATTCATTTTTCGTCCTCTTGTGCGTCAAGAACTGTCAATACAACAAATATGTTACAACCGTTACTAATTTTCCCCATAGGGTTTACATGGACAAATTTTTCAAAATTGAGGTAGGATATTGAATTTTTGCTCGTCTTCTTACTTATAAAGATTAACAATGGCCTAAATTAAACTGTGAAAATAAATAAGGAACAAAAATTAGGGCAATAAAACCTAAATTTTTCATATGTGAGAGACTAGTTTGGGAGCCATTGTATGTTTTGCAAGGTTGTCAAATTCAACAACCTTACATAAGAGAACAATCTATATTGGGGATAATTTTATATGATGTGGAAAGAAAAGTTCAAAGGTCAAACATGATTACCAATAACAGGTTAAAGAATGGAATAAAAGTAAGAACAAAATCTTGTAGGTTTTTTTTCCTGTAGGTTTTATTTTCTTCTCATATTTCATACTACCATCGTGCAAGTTCTACTGTTCGTACTTAACTAAACGTCCCTTTAGTGCTGTGGTCAGCACCGTTTTTTAATGTCAACATGTCGATATAATTTGTATACCGTCCGACGTCGTCAGCGTGTTGACATAAAAAAATTCTTTAAAAAATTTGAAAATTAAAAAAAATGACTTGTTATTCAAGGTTGAAACCAGAGAAATACTACTGCTACTCAAAAAACGCTAATTTTTTTACAAATTTGGATAAAGTTGTACATTTTAATTACTTTTGTTTCTATTGAACAGCTAGCAATGCATACTAATTCAATGTGTCCCTGACTGTTCAATAGAAGCAAAAGGTAATCAAAATGTACAAATTTATCAACTTTGTAAAAAAAATTAACATTTTTTTTTTTTTAGTAGCAGTATTTCTGGTTTCCAACCTTGAATAACAAGTAATTTTGGGCCTATAACTTGCTTTTCTGGCCAAAAATATTATATTGTTTTTAGAATTTTTTTTTATGTCGACATGTCGGGATATGTGCCGTTTTTTAGTCCCCCAGGTTTTTGATTTTGTGACAGTTGTACGGGTTAAAACTAAATTGATTTTTTACTAAAAAGATAAATAGTATTTAGCTATATATGTCTATTTTATTACAGTTGTTTCAGCTTTTATGTTATTTTGGTCCACTCTAAGTGACAACCAAATTAAGAGACATTTCATAACATGACATCAGGATTTATCATAATAATCGGGATTGAGTCTCGGGGCTCATCCCGGTCAAGAAACATAGTACCCTCAATGTTCACATCCATCCATAGTTATTATGAATAATATTGCATATATTTCTACATTTAAGTACTTGTACCAAACAACTTGTGGGAGATGTCCTCTGAGTACCTAAATGCATCCCCCACATACTCATACTTAGGGAATATAAAGTTATTCCCTCACAGCATATTTGCGCTTTGGATACAGTCTCTCTTTTCGCCACTGCTTCTTGGTTTTTAATTTCTTTTCACATGGCGTCAGTGCTCTACCAATCAGTGAACCCCAATGCATTTGTACATTCATTGAATGACCTTTGAAAATTTGGGTACAAAAACTCATACCCAGTACTCTGCAACTTGAGGTCAAATTTTGTATTTGCACTATGATTGTTTAATTGAGGTTATTGGAGTATGCCATTGGGATGAGGCTATTGTGGTCCATAGTGTTACAACTACAGTTGCTTTTAAAGCGCTCACTTCACTTTTTGCTTGAAATTGTGCAAAAACTCGTACAGAAAAACAATCTGAGCATTATAATTTAAAGTTTCATTGACTGCCATGCCATATTTATTCTATACTGAATTGTAACAAAAGGATAGGCCTATTATTGTTTTGTTGTTTTTGTTTTTTAGTCCCCAGGTTTTTGATTTTGTGACAGTTGTACGGGTTAAAACTAAATTGATTTTTTACTAAAAAGATAAATAGTATTTAGCTATATGGTCATTTTCACGGCAAAGGGTGTAACTTTGGATTTTTAACATTTTAATCCGTAGTGTTCTAATAAAGCCACATAATTCCATAATTTTTGGCCACATAAGTCATCTAGTTAGCAGCTACCTTGGGTAGCATAATCAGCTTTGGGAGTTACTGCGTTCAGTTTTAGCAGGCTTAAATGTACTTAATATTGCCATTTGGAAAAACTATAAAAAACAGTAACATTTTTGTAAAACCCTGTGTTTTCTTCAGTTAGTTCATGGATAATTTTTCTTATCCTGAAAGTACAGTCATATGTTCAGTAAACACTGCCACATTAGATTTAATTGTGAACGGCCCTGTATTTTTGAGAACCGGACTTCAATATTTGCCGTTTCGGATGCTTCATTTTTCGTTTGCAATTTTTAATAAACTTTGTGGGTGTAGCTTTGGTTCATAATTCTTGGTTATTTCTTCACTTCTTCTTGATTTATAACAGTTGTTATCTTAACTTGAAATGGGTAACAAAAATTAGCAGATTTGCAAGCTTTTAAAATTTTTATAAAATCTTGACTTCAAATAGCCGTTTTTCCGTTAACTTTTTTGAAGCCTCGAAACAAACTGTTCAGCAAGCTTGTGCAAATATAAATAAAAGAGCTCATCCAATCTATTTATCAAAATGTAGCAAAGTAGATCCTCAAGTCACATGTTTTTAAATCGTGGAGATATATATCACCGTTTGAAAATGGGACCCAATACAAACTTCCGTTAACAATTGAAGCCTCCGAAACAAATGAAGCCTCCGAAACAACAGTAAACTTAATTATCATCTATGCATATCTAAATTAGTGTGTTTCATACTGATATCTGCATTGTAATTATTACTTGATATGTGCAGAATGTCATAAATTTAAAAAAAAATTGACATTATGGTTAATGTTTGAAAAATATACTGATACCTTAAAAGCCTGTTTCGGAGGCAACACATGCAAAAAACACCATACTTAACAAATGGGTGAAAAAATTAATGTGTGATAAATCTACAATATCTGCCGCATAGAATCATTGATTCAATACACACAAGAAAATAACAGCTTAGATGATCCCAACACTGTTGTTTTCAAAAAACTACTTCTGCAATGTTTAACAATTGTTAACATGAAGCCTCCGAAACAAAAAAAAAAATGACTTGCTGTGATAATTTAATTTTGTCACAACTGAAATTCAATACTTAGAAGCAAAGCATGAAAATTGGTAATTGTGATATTTTTTACCTATTTTTTATGTCAACTTGTAGTAGTTAGCTAAATATTTTACTTTTATGATCACCTGTGTTGTTAACTGAAGCCTCCGAAACACAAATCGCTTGAATTGCCAATTCTAAAAATAACTCCAATTTCTGTGAAACTTGGCTGGGAGGTTCCTTTCATCAAGTAGTATTTGTACATGAAGTTAGACATTCAAATTATTTTAGGAACCCAATTAAAACTTAAAAAATATGTTTAAGGTTTGAAAATTTCCATTGTAAATGACACTTGATGTTAAAATTTTTCAAAACTGCAATTACAAACATAGCAAAACATGGTATAAAATTTAACTTATATCTGTTGACTTACTTTGGAATGGAATTTCACATGTATTCCAGCTTTCATGTCAAAATTTTCTGAGGTTATTTAAAATACATTTTCTTAGATTTTAACCAAAATGTTATGCAAATGTCAAATTTTTATTAGAAATCAAAAGGTTTAAGCCTTGAAACATTATTTTACTTGAATTTAAGTTGCTTCTATGCATGATTTCAGTAAACAGAAACATATTTAAGTGGTTTGAAATTTTGACCCTAAAAATCAAAAGTTACACCCTTTACCGTGAAAATGACCATATATGTCTATTTTATTACAGTTGTTTCAGCTTTTATGTTATTTTGGTCCACTCTAAGTGACAACCAAATTAAGAGACATTTCATAACATGACATCAGGATTTATCATGTTTATCGGGGATTGAGTCTCGGGGCTCATCCCGGTCAAGAAACATAGTACCCTCAATGTTCACATCCATCCATAGTTATTATGAATAATATTGCATATATTTCTACATTTAAGTACTTGTACCAAACAACTTGGGGGAGATGTCCTCTGAGTACCTAAATGCATCCCCCACATACTCATACTTGTAAAGACTAACAAGCACCTACCCATTCCAGAAAAATTACAACACTATTATTTTCAGATTAAAAAAATATCAACTTCTGCCAAATGAAATGTCACAGCTCAATCCTAATGAAATGTCACAGCTCAATCCTAATTATTCATTTACAAATGTAGTACTAACTGGCAATAATTTAGTTCAATTTTACTATTTGGCCACATTTATGAATTAAAGGAGTATTTTGTGATCCTAGCATCCTCTTTTTATGACATTTTTCAGTAGATATCCATGAAAAAAGCTTGTTCCCATAATTTTGTTCTGGTATACCAGAACGAAATTCAAATTTCACGATATCATTGCTAAACGAATTAATCTGCAAGAAATATTTTGTACATAAACATTATGTAGCCAGAGGTTTCCAGTGATATAAAAATCTCAACTTTTTTTTTGTGGAAAGTGGGGGGGGGGATGCTGTGGATCACCCTTTTAAGGGCCAAAAACATGCATTTTTAGGGTGTTTTTCACATGCTGTGACAATGAGGTCTAAAAGACTTGTACAAAGTTTTATTTCAATTTATGCATTCTAATTTTTGAAAAAGACATATTTCATTCTTATAGCAATCATTTAATTTAAAAAGTACAAAAAACACAAAAAAGTGAAAATTAGAGCCAAGTTTGGACATGTATACTCAAGATTTTGAAAGCTTAGACTTGTTCCAAGTCTTTGATTTTTGTGACTTGAGTTGATTGTCAGAAAACGTGCCGAAAATGCATGTTTTTGGCTCTTTTTTCAAGAAATTAGTAAAATAGTGAACTTTTATCTCCAGTTTAGCACTAAATGAATGATTAGGATTAAGCTACATGTATGTTTTTTTTGGCAGAACTTCACTTGATAATATTTTTAATCCCAAAATTCATGCACTGTATTTTTCTGTAATGGGAGTACAACTTGGACTTTGCACTCTGGTGCTAAGGTCTAAACCGTGGATCCGTTGGGACTCTTTACTATTCAACTTAGACTGTGAGACATTACCATTCAGCGGCAAATGAGACATGGTCTGCCAATGAGAGGCATGGGTGACATATAAATGCTATCTACATGCTGATAAAGGCATGGATGACATATAATTGCTATCTACTGCTGATAGAGGCATGGATGACATACTTGCTATCTGCTGCTGATAGAGGCATGGGTGTCATAATTGCTATCTACTGCTGATAGAGGCATAGGTGACATAATTGCTATCTACATACAGTACTGCTGATAGAGGCTTGGTGACATAATTGCTATAGATCTACTGCTGATAGAGGCATGGGTGACATACAAGCCTTGAAATAAGCAGACTGGAACCAGGAGCAATTTGTTTCGAACATTGCTCCTGGTTCACTGGGATTTTACAAGAACCAGGAGCAATTTCTGAAGAAACAGGAGCAATTTTCAAATATTAAATTTTTTTCTGCATATACAATACAGCATACCAGCACGACTGCATCAAGTGCAAACCTGTAACTAGGCGCAATTTATTTTAGAAAATTGCTCCTGGTTCATGTGAATTTTACAAGGACCAGGAGCAATTGGTGGCTTTACGAAAGCAAATTTGCTCCCCGCGCCTGCTTATTTCAAGGCTTGGTGACATAATTGCTATCTACTGCTGATAGAGGCATGGGTGACATAATTGCTATCTACTGCTGATAGAGGCATGGGTGTCATAATTGCTATCTACTGCTGATAGAGGCATGGGTGACATAATTGCTATCTACTGCTGATAGAGGCATGGGTGTCATAATTGCTATCTACTGCTGATAGAGGCATGGGTGTCATAATTGCTATCTACATAATTGCTGATAGAGGCATGGGTGTCATACTTGCTATCTACTGCTGATAGAGGCATGGGTGTCATAATCGCTATCTACTGCTGATAGAGGCATGGGTGTCATACTTGCTATCTACTGCTGATAGAGGCATGGGTGTCATAATCGCTATCTACTGCTGATAGAGGCATGGGTGTCATAATTGCTATCTACTGCTGATAGAGGCATGGATGACAAGCTGGAAAATAGAAGGAACCATGGACATCCACAGTTACGAGTGTCCTTTGTTGCTCTGCTATATTTGTGTATGTGTCCTTGTTTTCAGGTCTTTATAACCCTTCATCCTCACATATGCCCACATAAACCACACACACACTCGTACATGAATATTATACCCTCCACCCTCTCCCGCACCAGCCTGTGTCAGATATTTGCAATTTACAACTGTTTCTTACAGTTTTTGTGTGTGTTTGTGCATTTGTGAAAGGTGTAAAACAGGGATATTTTTATGTTCCTATCCAATAAATTGGGGATATGCCTGCAAACAGGGATATCCCCAGTTTTACTAAGCTAATGAGATGAGATCCCCTATTGAATCAGACAATATCCACTGATCCACACACATGATTTTTTCCAGCAAAGTGGTAAAATGTAGTCATATAGTCCCAGTTGGATAGCTACACACAGATGTCCCTGATTCACACGTCTTACAAGTAGGGGTGTGTGTGTATTTCTCAGTGTATGATCTCGGCATAAAGCTTTTACCCTCTACACATATATTTGCTCTCTGTGCAAGTAAACCATTAGGTTCACAAAACCTTGCAAGCTTTGTACAAATAGTGTTTGCATTTAGATGGAGATGGGATTTCGTAGAAGCCTTGATTGCTCATCTTTGCACTCACTCCATCCTCCTCCTCTTACAATGACACTTGATATCGTTGTAATCTCTAGAGGTAGAACAAAATATAATTTCTTTACGACAGGTGTTAGATTCTGAGTATGTCAGGTTATAAATTACGAGTCAGATTGGACTGCAACCCGATTGCCATATTCGACCTAATTAGCACCATAAGCACCCTATGGAATTTTTCAAGTGACAATCTGTCTTAGCTATCCCCATTTCAGAACACCGGTACATAAAAGTTCTGCCAAATGTCTGAATAAAATGACATGTTTAGAAACCGTCCCGCTTAATTATGATTATTTTGACCTCGGATACACTTTACCGGCATTCAATTTGTGCTGTATGTACATAAATTCCCATTAAGGACTCTCATTTCATTGTTTTTTATAAGTGCCCTCCAAAAGCGACTGACTTAAAAGCGGTGGCTGAGCGGAATGGGCTCCGACTCATAATTGGAAGGTTGCGGGTTCGAGCCCCGGCGACGCCATCGTGTTGTGCCCTTGAGTAAGGCACTTTATCTCAATTACTCCTCTCCACCCAGGTGTATAAATGAGTACCGGCATTCTTAAATACTGGGAAGGTAACAGACTCACTGTGGAGGAGGTATAGCGATCCCCCTATAGCAACATTACATGGAGAACTCTGGCCTAATTGCCAATGAAAGAGAGATGGGCACTCCGATCACTGTTTATCGTGTGCTTTACTTTTCATTTAAATGTACCACATATTAAAGTCAAAATTCACACAAAATCTGTGAATGTGGCTTATTAATTGGCACAAAGATGGCATGATGTGGAAACTAACACTAGGCATTGAGTGGTGTTCAGGGCCGTCACCAGAGGGGGGGGGGGTGACACCCCCAACACACAATTTTTGTAGGCAAAAATTGACTGTTGTTGTCAAAACCATGCGATTGTCGGCAAATGTAGTCAAAGCTATGTGATTGTCGGCAAATGTTATAGTAGTTACTAATTTAAAAACATTTGTCGGAATTTTTTTGACTGTTACCGCCTCCTTTCACTTATTAGATTTTTGAAAATTGGGTCTACAATTCACAAAATATTTCCGTCGGCAGAACATGCTGTACACCCCCCCACCCCACCCCGAATCATATTGGTCTAGCGACGCCCCTGGTGGTGTTGTGCATAGAATTGAGTGAGTGTGCATTGTACAATGTTTCTAATATTCAATTTTAATATTCTAATTTCTTTGGAAGTCAGGTACATGTAGGGTCCCAAATATGTCAGTGACTAGTGCCAAATTTGTCAGTGACCACTGCAAATTTGCATAACCCTTCCCTCACCCAATCACCCCCATCTTAGGATAAAACTCATCGGGGCTTTGCAATTTGAAGCAAAAAGCATTAAATAAAACAAAACAATACACCCACAGAAAAATTGGAAGCTAAATTTACTCATAAAGAGTGATAATTATATATGTTAGGAAACATATAAATTAACATCAGCACTTCTGATTTGGGAGACACATTTTATTATTATGCAAAATTGAGTACATGTTATGTTGAGGTTTTTGATTTTGTTAGATTGAATTTGCAGCATATTACTATTAGATTTTTGAGTTTCTATTATTTTGCCAATTCATCAAATTAACGAGTTCATTTCATGGGCTTATACCCGTAGTCTGCTTCTCACATGGATAAAGGCATCGCTCAATTGTATGCATCAAATCATATGATCTAAAAATAACTATGCCGTCATCCATTGCCTCATCTGTGAACTGTCATGCATAAAAGAGAGAGAGAGAGTACGCTAGTTCTTTGGAACATTGACATTTAATATTAGCCCAGTGTCAGATCTTAATTTCAAAACTATGATGCTTTCATGAAATGTTTTCACATGTCAAAAAAGCGAATCATTTACATTCATTCGTGATATGTGTGCCACATTGCTTTTTAGCTTGACGTATTAAGTGTTAATTCATTCATTCACTGCTGAGTGCACACATGACCGATTTGTGATTAGTAGACATATGGTACTTGAAATTAAATATATTCCACATTTATATGAGGATAGCTTTCTCTGATTCTAAGATTTTGTAGGGCATATGGTTGAACATTTTTTATTGTATGTGTACGGGTAATAGACATTAATGATGGAATGAATGGATAGAATAATTTTGAAAAGAGTTAGAAATTTGGTGGATGTAAATTGAAAAGAAGAGTAGCTCTGTACAGGTGCTTATTATTGATTATTTTTATGTAATATATGCATCAATAAATCGCAATCTAGTTTATACCTGTAATAATTGATTCTTAGATCTTAAATACTAAAATAAGCACAAAGATTCCCCATGAAATGTCGCTATGATGTCATAATGTGAGTACGACATTGAGAAATTTGGAAATCCAAGACATTTACAATGCGTTCTGGCACTTTTTCATGCTCTGTCATGGCGCCACTGTTTGGACACATGTCACCCCTGGCGCTTTCGGGTAAGCTAATAGGCCGAAACTGAATTTCACCTGATATTTTGCTCTACCAAGTTCTCTTCAAATAATTTTGCAAGAGCAAAAATAAGGATCATGGATTTTAGTAAATATATGGTTGGCTTCATCAACAGCCAACCCTTGGATGTATTTACAACCCCCTCCCCACGATCTGTGATGGTTGACCTTTAATACTCATGTGTAAAGTGGAAAATTTTTCAACAAGTGTTTTTATACCATTGTACAGGAGCCAACTATAATGGTGATGAATCCACACTTAGCGTATATATGTAATGAGGATGTGTAGGTGCATTTTTGTTAATTTCTGATGAACCACTGTATAACATGATTGAATCCTTAAATCGCTATTAAAATGACTTCAAATATAGGATTGATCTATGATTATCTTAAAAGGAAGATAACAACATATAATTTGTTTCTTTTCATATGTGACACGATCCGCTCCATGGGGGCCATGGAGGCATTTTTGTAAATTGAGTGACTGCAATTATAACCAAATACAAACATTAGGCTATCAGATATTGAAAACACCAAAGGTCTAGCTGCATACTTGGTTCTAAAGTTATGAAGTTTTGTGATGTTTATTTCCTTATATAATTTATTGTTTTTACTCCATATTTTAGCTTTTATCTCTTTTTCAAATTTGCCGCATGGACCAGATTGTGTCACATATTAAGTGATTTAATTATAAGTAAATATTTACTTAAACAATATGTACCAGAAGTTTAAGTATGGCGAGTTTTTTAATGAAAACCCTAACACTGCTGTTTGCTATCAGAAGTTAAAGAAGAAACAAAAAAGGAGAGAAGATAAACAAGGAAGTCACTTGGTACCCCCGGGATTCGAACCTTAGACCCCTCCGGTGCGAACCACATGAACGCCGGCTTGTACCACAAGGTTTGTGCTGGCCCAGCCAGCGATTCCTGAGCATATAGCACTTGGGGTGATTGCGTCATTGTATTGGGTGGGATTCATGCATGCACGGTGTTTATCATTGTGGTTGTGGTAACTATTGGTGTTACTAGGGTTAACTGAGGCCTACATCTAGGAAGATACATGTTAATTAATATTATTAATAATAAGAGGAGAATTTATGTTGTTGTTTTCCTCTATCTCTAACATGATCAAAAGCCACAAAAAGCTACAAGAGCAAGAAACTGCAAGCGCAAGTATTCCACGTGATGTGATTGCGTCATCATGCAAAAGCACATGGTGACGGAAAGCTTGGCCGGCCAAGGCAATCCCCTGTGGCAAGGTATGGCAGTGAGCGTGTCAATTTTACCCAAGGGGTTCGGGGTTCAGAACCGCACCTGAGAAAATGAAAATTCTCTTCATCTTCTTCCTTTCCTTTCCTTTCCTTTCCCTCCGCCAAAAAGCCTCAGCAGAGTTAGGGTTAGACAAGCATTTTTGTGTGGTGGATGAAAACCTTTGTGGGTGAGGTGCCAAATACTAAATGTGGTCACCATGTTAGTGTGTGACTAGTATAGGAGACTTGATCACATCACATAATATCTCAAAACACGAGTTTTTTATTCAAATCATTCTCATTCAAACAAAGACTATAAAATTCAGTGAGATGTGTCCATTTCTGTGTTCAGTCATAGTCACTGTTATGTGTGTGTGTGTCAGTGCCTGTACACTGTACATGTGTAGATGGTTTCCAAAACACAAGCAGTATTATGGATATCTTCACTGGGTGACAAAACCTTAAGTATCTCCAAAAATTGAAATGTTCAGGTGGGCTAAAAAACTGTGAGCTGTCTTGAAATTTTAGTACTCATCACTGCCTTCCTTTGTCAAGAAACAGTGTTTTGTTAGCACTTTGCTGCAGTAATGATTGAACACAAAGAAAGACACAAAAACAGAGTTACATGCAGTGGCGGTGCCAAGGGGGGGCATGAGGGGCAAATGCCCACCCCCTAGTCAGAACTCTTGCCCCCCCCCCCAGTAAAAACATAAAATTACACAAATTTCACCTTTTTGCGGTGATTTTGCCTCCCCCCCCTGAAATTCACTTTGCCCCCTCAATGCCCCCCGGAAAAAAAATTCCTGGTGCCGCCACAGGTTACATGGTTTTGATTTTTGGAAATATACAAGGGTTTTTTTCACAATATTTTAACATTCCTTACACTATTGGGCGGGGCCCGGGATTGGCTGAAATGTGTATTGATCAAACTTATAACTTTGTATAAGATACAATGTTTTAGTACAATTTGGAAAATAAGGTGACTGGGTTAATTTTTCAGATAGGCATAAAAGATTGGCCAGTATAAAGTCTGGCTTGCTAGCTACAAAATCAGTGAAAAAAGTGAGATGGGTTTGTCACCCCAGTGATGATATGTTATGTATGGGTGTGTGAGGAGTGGGCTACAGTGTACCTGGAAACAGCAATGCAATTACATCATTTGACCGCTTCCAATGTCTGAAACTCACTGGCCCATGTTTTGCTTTGCTTGGCAGACTTTACAAATTTAGCATGTTTAGAGGGCTATTTGTTACCCAATATGTACTTTTATGTTGTCTTGCTTATCTGCAAATCTGCAGAGAATCGCTGGCTGGGCCAGCAAAACCCCTGTTTCTACAAGTCAGTGATCTTGTGTGGGGCACCAAAAGGGGTCTTAAGTTTCGAATCCCATACTTCTTTGTCCATTTTCTCTCCTTTTTTGTTTATTCTTTCCTTCCCGATTTGATAGCCAAAAACCAAGTTTAGTGTTAGGGTTCATAGGCCTATGTTTTCTTTAAAATTAAAAGGCATGCTTAAGTAACCCAACTCCATAATCTTACAGAATCTTACAAAGAAAACCACTGCACATGCATTGCATGTGATGTCATGACGCAATGACAGCCTATTAGTCATATACGCAGGGAATTACTGGCTGGGCCAGCGAAACCCTAGAGGGCTCTAAATTTCTAATCCTGGGGTGCCAATTGCCAAGTAATTTCTTTGTTCATCTTCTTTCCTTTTTTGTTTCTTCTTTCCTTTCTGATAGCCCAAAACCGCATTTAGCGTTAGGGTTTAAAAAAAAAACCACTGAAAATGCTGTATGCGTGGATAAACAATGAAAATGCTATATATGTTTAGTCAAACCACCTCAAAAATGAATCATAATTATGCTTCATAATTATCGTAAATCACTTTGCTGAGTAGTATAGGTCCCTACTTGTATATTTGGCAGTATCTCTAAGCATAGACCATTTGCCCAGAGATGATTTACCAACATCCATACTTACTGCCTGTGATCACATCAAACATGAGATGAGAAACAGTCCTTTGTGATGTCACTATTGTGACACCATCAACAACAAAACCAACCATTTGGCCAGCGCTCTAGCTCTCTGCGTAGCCTCTTAATGGGTCGTGTCTAGACTTGAATTAAGATCCCAAGTTGCTGGAATCTATTGTCTAGAAAAAACAAGTGTTTTGTAAGGTTACACATACAGATAAATTGATTATGTGTACAAGACTTGTACAAATCTGATAATTATTGTGTCTTTGATGTATGCATTGGTGATAATTGTAGACATTCACAGTACACCTTGGGGACTGAGATGATACCGATGTTCCGGAGATCTCAGGGTTTAGGACAAGAAGACCCTATCTGCAATAGCTGCCTGGTGTCATATTTTGTGCAATATAATATTGTAGAAAATTATTAAAATGTCTATGGGCAGCTATAGCAGATATGGCCTTCTTGCACTATTATCGACATGACAGACTGTCAGAGCATAATAGCATCCTCCACAGCAGAATACCAAACAGGTTTGGCAATTTGTTTGATTTTTTTAAAGCAGTTATCAGGCCAAATGATCTTCAAAAGAAAACATGTTTTTCAGTGTCATGTCACCTTATTTTCATGCTTGCTCTGAAGCATTTGGAGGACATCTCTTTGTTGTATACAGTGCTATCATGTTATACTGAAATACCATCTTTTAAGTGTTTCACCCATATTAAGGATAGACTAGGTATTGTTGGTCGAAGCAGCCAAAAAAAAATTGATTTTCATTATCTAAATCAATATATTATTGAAAAATAACACTTTCTTTGATGTTTTGCAAAAGTTCATTTTACAAATCATATACTTTGAAAACTTTGTTGTTAAGGGGGTACTACACCCATGGGGTAAATTTGTGACTATTTTTGCATTTTTCTCAAAAAATAATTACACACTGGTAACAAAAGTTATGTATATTATTGGGGCAAGGAATCCAATTACTACACTGAAATTTCAGTGACTCAAGACAAGCGGTTCAGTATATATGATAGGAAACGAGGTACATCCTAGCGGTACCTTATTTCTGGTCATAAATAACAAACCGCTTGTCTTGGGTCACTGAAATTCCAGTGTAGTAATTGGATTCCTTGCCCTATAATATACATAACTTTTGTTACCACTGTGTTATTAGTTTTGAGAAAATGCAAAAATAAACACAAATTTATCGAGGGGTGTAGTACCCCCTTAATGAGTTATGTGCATTTTACAAAAGTGTTGTTGTTTCAGCCTTCTTTACAACATAATTCAAGAACCACACATTTGCAAGATGCTGTGAACTACCAAATCGCAACAGTTTAAAATAGTTGCTAACCCTTAATGTTAGCAACTATTTTTAAACTGTTGCGATTTGGTAGTTCACAGCATCTTGCAAATGGAAGTGAGCTTTGGCAAAAATTGTATTGTTTCGACCAACAATACCTAGTCTACCCTTAAGCATAGATCATAGAGACATACTCTGTAAGCCCCACCCCACTACTGATTTTTTCCAAATCAGTAAATATTTTCAAAAACATGGTGAACTAGCCCTCCATTTAGGAAGGCAAGAAGATACCATGCACTGCAGGTATATACCATCAGCCCTGACTGAAAATATGTATATATATAGAGAGAGAGAGAGAGTGAGAGAAAAAGAGAGACAAAGGCGTGTGTGCAGATGAATTCTGACAGACTTCCGTATGTTTGACATTTTATACTGTAGATCAGATTTGGGAGGTTTTATTATTAATCTGAAAATTAGTGATGCAAATATTTTGTAGAACCATGTCAGTTGTTTACCATATGTACTTGTAGTGACCCTTTATTGAACTAACAGGCTAATTGATCAGGTAAATTTCATGTTTAGAAATTTCACTGAATGAGTGGAAATTGGTCGGGGGGGTGGACAGAATAAAACATTTCCTGGTGCGTACGCGTATAAATTGCCAGTATTCAGTGGTATTTACATATAACCTTTCAAATATTTCAGAGGAACAGCAAAGTCTTGATGCTGACCTGGTCCAAATATGACTTTATTTGTACAAAATCTATTTTACACTATTTTCACTCATCAAGTTTGGTGCAAAACGGGCCAAGAAGAAGATGCACCCTGTAATAATGGCCCAATTTCTGTCTGGTAGATCGAGCTATCCACCCTGCTGTTGGGGGGGGGGCACTGGGGCACTCTGCCTGCTCCTGTTCCACACACCAGTGGGTGGAGAGGTCTATTTGGGATGAGAGTTGCAATACGGATGAGTGAAATATCTTCAGGATATTTCCCCAAAATTCATTGACTCTTATTTTACAAAATGATAATAATAATTTGCTAAAAAATATATAATTTTGTATCCTACAGCAGGTTTTGTGGTTCTTGGGATATGGATGTAAAATGTCATAAACTTTTGCTTTAGCACACTAGTTTCATAAGACCACTATTGCAATGGGTTCTCAATGGTACTGATTCTAATGTAGACTTTATAAATGAACATAGCAAGTTTGGGCAATTTATCTTTGGAGCAGTCTAAACCATACTTTGTCAATTGAATTTCCCTTGGTTGAGCCAAACAAAATCTATATAAATCCAAGATGAGTAGATGGCCCTGCAGGTACATATCTGTTTGAGCATGCACATCATGAACAGCAAAGTCAAATGGCTGCTTTACATACATTTTGGATTTTGAGTTTTGATTCTGAAAATAAAATGTTGTCAAATGTTTATCAAAAGACTTTAAGGGGATACTACACCCCTGCCCAATTTTGTGCCTATTTTGGCATTTTTCTCAAAAATTATAGCGCATTGGTGACAAGTAAGATATGTATCCTGGGCAAGGACTACAACTACTGCACTGGAATTTTATTTCAGCACAGACAACAGTTGTGGAGTTACATGTACAGTCAAAAATGAGGGAAAACCAATATTTGATCAATAAATCAATAACTACTTGCCTTTAGTTGCTGAATTTTCAGTGCAGTAGTACCCCCTTAATAGCCAAAAATTAATTGCCATGTACAGTTTAAAAAGCAGTGTTCAAAATGGATACAGTCATTAGTTTAAAACTTGTCAGGAAAATTTGGTATTTAGTTTCTTGTTGAGGGGTACTTTTATTTTGCTAGTCGAGTGAAATCTATTTTGGAATGTTGTAAAAACAATTTGGTCATGCATGTGCACAATCTCATACTTAAGTGCCCTCATCCCACCACTCCTGGGTCTAGTGCTCCTCACCCCCACCCCTGGTGTCTAATCTTATTTTCCCAAAAGTTTGGTAAACAAGAGTTGCTGCTCCAGGAAGCACATTTAGAGCAACCCCTGCTACCACAACCCCTCCCACTTCTACCCCACCCCATCTGTGATATGACTCCTAAAGCATGAATGCAAAGTTAACATAATAACACATGCAGCTATTGTAATCTCCAAGATTACAATATGGCCCTCCAGATAAATGCATCTGTTCTGTTAATAGTAACATCCTCTAATGACCCCAGCTATTTAAAAAAGACAATATTCTTCTTCTTGAATATGTTTGACTATTTTGTGAAAAAAATTAAACCTCTATAAAAATATATGGTGAGGTAATTTGGTCGTCAGCTAATATTGGCAAGTGATGTCGCAGACTATCTATCAATTTGTATACTGTCAGCTGGCAAGCACAGCCACGATCATATTGGTTATGAATTTATGATAAATTGAGTGGATGTATTGACTTGTATGGGAAAATGCCTCACTGAGACACTAGGATTTCAAACACATCCATCTGACTTTGTCCTAATATGCACAAAAAGTATCTGTACACTTAAGGGATCAAATAACGACATTTGCACAGTATTTTTTGTGATACCTGAGAGCACATCAGACACGTCAAATTGCATAATACGAGGAATGTCTTCTGATATCAAATAATTTTTTTAACTCGCAATATAATACAAATTTTATGGCAAATTATTCAAAATTGATATTTTTGATATTTAGCAGTCCTCAAAGTAAACTCTGTAAATCTAAATAATGATATGTACTTAGAGTGTTCATAGCTGGGAGGAAAAGCTGTTCATCATTTGAAAATTTTGACTTGATCATTTTGCTTGATCATATCAAATAGTTCCACTAAAACAATAAACAATGGATAATAATAGGCCTACTAAATTCAACTTTAATTTAATCATGTTAACTCGGAGCATAAATATCTGAACTGAATTCTGGACTATACTATTAAAATTCATCATTGTGCAAAATGTCTTTATTGGTCCGATGCACAGATGCATATAAATTGAATTGATGAAACATGGCAAGCAGGCAGTTTTTCCGAGTAATCTAGGTGTGGCTGGTATTACCTTGGTTGCAGACTGATAGTGGCCCCATTCAGCATGGTGAGTCATTTGTCGCTCGCCAAAGATGATTCTGAGATGATGTAATATATCTAAATATTTGAAGAAGAGGGTAGTTGTCAGTCCCCATCTGGGGAGGGATGAAGGGTCAACACCAGGGGGTCGAGTGGAAAGGTGGGTACAGGGATGTAGCAGATTTGGGGTGCATTCGCAGCCTTTTTGGTATTACTTTGGGTTGCTATTGAGTATTGACAGAAAACTGTTTTAGAGGCAGGAAAATTGGGCAACTTTACCTTAATTTTGAACAGAAATAATTAAAATTTATATTTCTATCTCTTTTGTGTCAAATTTGATATATGGAGTAATGGTTTCAAAATCCCAGCCAGCTGGCACACCCCTAACTAATCCAAAATCGAAACTGCCCACCAGGTCAACAGCAAATCATTCTGAAGTAAAACTACCAGGCAGGTCATAATTAAACACTGCACACCATCTATTTTGAGGTCATTGTGTGAAATCTGAGGTTTTGTTTTGGGCCGAGGTATTTTTCCGAGCTCCTGAGGAAAAATGCTGAGGCCCAAAACCAAACCCGACAATTTCACACAATGAACTCAAAATAGATGGTGCAAAGTTATTATTGTCATTCATCAAAATGGCATTTTATGTTATTTTATGTCATAAAACACTGTTAAATATAACCAGTTTTAATTATTGTATTACCTACCCTACAAAAAAATCGACCAGGCGAACTTAACATTCTCGCCGACAACAGGAGCTACCAATCGCAGAAGCGCGACGGCATCGCATAGGCGTGTGCGTTGCCATAACGCTTAGCGTATACACGCACGCGCACGCAGAAGTCATTGTAGCGTGTCAGGAGCATTGTGAGTAATTAATGACCGCGCAATAAGTGCACGGTCAGGCAATCAATCTCTTTTGATTGGATCGCACTTGCTGTGTATTAATGAATTAGCAATGGAAAATGTTATTATGTTACCAATCTTTGAGGACACATCTCTGAATGGGGGAGGGGTGAAGTCTAAGCGGGTCCAAAAAAATGGGGATAACTGACAAGTGGATGAGGGAGTAGGCCAACATTTTGTTGTATGGAAAATTAGATCACAAGATGGATGACTCATTAGGGTTTTATTGTAGCATGTATAGATATGTAGTGTTCTAATGGTTAGTTGGATATTGATCAATGAGTTTAGGGATTGTTGATGTGGTTTCAATGGCAGTTAATTATTACTGACTATTTTATTAATATGGTACATATTTCTGGCTATACAGGTGGATATTTTCAACCCCTGGGGGCACTTCAATTTGAAATGGATATAGGTGTAGGGCTGGCACTTTCGCACTAAGGGGCATTCGGTGAGAGCAAAATGTAAAAAATATGGGGTCATTAGGTGAGAGCATGATTTTTGGCATTCGGTGAGAGCAAAATGTAAAAAATATGGGGTCATTGGGTGAGAACCGAAATAGCACCTCAGAAACCTCGAAAATTGAATGTCTAGTTCTAAATGGCTTCAAATTTCTTTGTTTTTTCAAAATAAGTGAATAAATGAAAGTTGCTGTTCAAATTGAACTTGTAAGGGTCTTTGGGTGACAGATCAAATGGAAAAATAGGGGGTCTTCGGGTGACAGAGCATGTGTTCGTAAAAAAGTATGGGGTCTTTGGGTGACAGCGATGCTGGAAAAAGGGGGTCTTAACAGTCCTACATACGCGTCACCTCCAAAGTTGGAGTGCCCCCCGGGTTTCAACCATGTACATGAATTAGTTATGCCTTCTCAGAAACCACCCTTAGCTAAGGTATTACTATCTAGGATTATTAGAAAACAAGGTCCTTAAGGGCATACTACACCCATATATTGGTTTGATTGGTCTAAAAAAATATTTTTTCATTTATAGCTAGGCGATATATGCACGGATCATGTGAAATTTAAAAAAAATGAAAAAAAAGAAGAAAAAAAGTGCTTTTACACCATTGTAGTAAGTCATTTTAGCCCTATATATTTTTTTTTACTGTGTATCCTAGTAACTCAGATCATGGAAGTAATACACATGGAAGCTGGTCAAATACTACATCAAAGTGAGTATCATACTTGCCGCGATACTGAACAAAAGCAGTACAGTTGAAAGTGGAACAATTGAGTCATCGCATGGTCAACGTGTGCCATGTCGAAAATCAAAGTTCCCGCTTAAAAATCAATAGCAGTACGAGGTCGTGTACTAAGTCCTGACAATGGGCTGTGTTGTATTACCGCAGTGCATGACTAGTTTTATGAACACAAACAGATTTTATAAAATCCCTACGTAATGGTCAGAATGCTATCAGTTTAATTTATACAATTTTATTAAAAGTATGTAATTATGTGAAAACCTACCGATTAAATGTATATATATACTAGACTTTCAGATAGCAGTTTTAAAACAGAAAATGAAATGAAATACAATTTATTTTACGCAAAATTTAAAGATAATACCCGACTCAGGAACATTCTGGTCAACAGCAATTTCGGGCAGCCCCGGGCACACAAATAGATGCGGTATTCATTTTATAATGGAAAGCATGTGCCAAGTCGCATATCAATTATTACCGCTAATTAGCGGTTTAGACGTAAATGCATGATTTCCAATATTTTGCAGTTTAAGAAAATCTGTAAGTATAGGGTAGAAATCGATATTTTGAATGGATTTCTGTAATTATGGATTACAAATCTAACATCCCTGTCACTTTTGTCCGAATAAAAACAACATACTTGAAACATAATCAAGAAAAACACGATTTTTGCTCAAAATAATAAACCTGTAAATAAACGAACTGGCAATACAGGCGGCAAGTCTGATCCACATCAAAGACACGCTGACTACATTGTTATCACAATAGCTTGATACGTAACCTCTATAGAATGTTACGTAAATAATTCAATAGGTGTTGGATCGACCAGCTTCCATGTCTCTTACTTCCATGCTCAGATGCATGTTTCATAACAAACCATAATTTATTCTATTGAACATGTTCAAGTAGGGTACATGAATAGAATACATTAAATCCTTTGTTATACTCTCTATAGAAAATCTATAGTGGTGCATGCAAAAAATATAACACTGAATAAATTAAATAAACACTTACACAATGGATGCATAGTCATTAGTCAATGTGTTGTTAGGAGAAGAAAAGGCTATTAGGTCACCGTATGTCAGGTTATAGGTCAATTGGTTCAGGTCAAATTTAAGCATCAATTTTGAATACACATGTAAGAGTCTGTGATATCATAATGAGGAATAATTTTGATATTCTGTCTTTATATATCGAGAAGTGTAAGGTGGATATACTAATATACCTTGGGATGTAAATGGTGAGTAATGCAAATTCCACCCGTGCTTTCCTCCAGCGCAACTTTTATCATAGCAGTCGCAGGATTAAGGAGGCTACATACACAACTTATGTAAGACCCACTGCTGAGTATGCAGCTGCAATATGGGACCCACACACTCAAAGAAACATCAAGAAAGTGGAACAAGTCCAGCGAAACAGTGCCAGATATGTTACCAACACCTACGACCGCAGATCAAGTGTTATCCCCCTGCTGAGTGAGCTCCAGTGGCTTTCTCTACAAAGTAGACGTCGCCAAAGCCGGCTAACCATGCTCTACAGGATTCACTCTGATCTGGTTGACATCAGTTGGAAAGATCACATCACTCAAGCAACATCTAATACCAGAGGTCATGACTCCCGTATCTGGACTCCATATTGCAGTTCGCAAGTGTTCCTCTCTTCCTTCTTCCCACGCACAAGTAGGGATTGAATTCCTTAAAGAAGGATCCAACACTGATGCCTTCAAGATGGCATTGAGGGACGGCTCCATCTAGATAGCAGACAGCATTAAATTTTTAATCAGCACTTCACTGTACATATTTTTGCACCTGTGATCTCTTGTCTGCGTCATATGTCTGCGCACCCACCACTCTGCAGTGAGTAATCTTCTTTTCAGGAAGCCTTCACTACAACTGGAAGAAGAAGAAGAAGAGTACAATTTAGAATGCCTAGTTGAGATGGATTTCACAAATAAATATAAAATAGTTACCAAAATCACAAAAGTTAAGCTTACGGAAAACTACCCAATATGGTGGTATAGGTGACAAGAAATACAATTGTTTTCAACATTGCTGCAGTATGGTTGTGGTAACCTGTTACCTGTGGCTTAATTAAGTTTCAGTGAAATAATGTCGCAAGTTAAAAATACAAAATATAGCTCAACATTGAAAATAGAAGCATTTTAACCAGTTCCTTTTTTGATAGTTGTGGAGCACCAAGTTCATGAAGTCATAAAAGAAATCAGGAACCACTTATTCCCATTTTACATATCAACTTTATTTCCCTAACGTGTTAGCAACACATATCCAAAATTTTAACGAAATCCGTTGATAGTAAGCTTTCCAAAATGAAGTGAATTTAAATCATCAGTGATGTACCACCTTTTGGCTTCTACTTTTAAAAGCATGTAAGCTACGTTGATACCGATGCCACCAATAAAACGAGAAGATTTGCCCCTTCATTTTGCATACCACTTTGTCCAATTTTTTTTGTAATTTCTTCACAAAATGCAAAAAATGCAAAAAAAAAATCAATGGGTGTAGTACCCCCTTAAGATCTTCACATCTAGAACATTTTCAAAGATAATGTTGTTCCACATATTAACTGATATTGAAACACTTTGTGATGTATTATTTTGTTCCCTGTTTATGACCAGTAAAAAATCAGAACAGAGAGATTTTTGTGTGAATTGTCACCCATTCAGATGTTAATGACTTCTAGCTCCTGAATGAAGTTGCTTCAATATGGCAACACAGGCTGCTATTTAAAACCTCTCAGTTTCATAGATGTCAAGTTTGAGGAAGGGGGTAATAGATCCCCACCCCACCCTCACCACGCAGCACACCCAAAGGCAAGATCCTACATGTTTGAAATGTCAAAACAGATCTGTACAAAATTGAAATAATGTTAGTTATTGTGTGTCAATTTTACTGCATGCTCATACTTGTGCTGGCTGTCACAATCACAGTATCCAAGACAAAAGACCTGTGCATTTCAACTCGCAAGAATCTATACTCTGATGTGAAGCTGGGTTTAGTATTGTGTGCCAAGCGAGTGCATAATTCACGAGATAGGCTATCTATATACACTGTGTAAGCATTTACATCTCAAATTAAAAATTCTCAAAGAAATCAAGTAGATTTACAAAGTTGAGTACTAGCTTGGATTTCAAACATGCTCATCTATAAGACACATTTCTATTACCTCAATATGTTTGTAGATTCATAGAATGACCTAAAAAATGTATTGGGGCACAAACTCATTCTCCTGAAATTAAGATCACATGTTGAGCTATGGGTGATGCATAGAGGTTATTGAACTGTGCTACAACAAATGAGCCTATTTGGGTGAAGATTGTGTTCAAATTTAGCAGAGATTTGCTTTACTTGACATCAACTTAAGTGCGAGTATCATTCTGTTACGTACATGTTTGATAGCTTTCAGCCCTTTTTCGGTGCAAAACAAGGATGGAAAAGAAATTTACATACCCATTATCATTGAAGTATAAAATAGGCCATTATATTTGATAGCTCAGCAACAAATGTGAGGCAATTTTAAAAGTCTCATTTTGATTTGATTTCAAGCTGAAAGATGTGTTCAATGTTTTGTTGTACATTAGAATGAATTAGGGAACATGAATATATTCATAGAAAATGTTCAAATATTTGGAATAAGTCATTATCCAAAATCATATGTTGGTGAGATTTGCAGCATATTATAGCCTAGTATATTTATTAAAACAACTAAGAACTTTGAATGAAAAGGAAATGAAATTAACTTGCCATAACAAAAACCATGAAAATATATTGTCAAAGCAACAGTCATTATGCTAAGGCAGTGTTCTGGAATACTCTCATTGAAAGACTTTTGAATGCATTGCATACAAAAACTCATTCTATATAGTATAGGCATGTGATGTCAATGTCAGAGACACAGATCAATGCAATTTTGTCATTGGGGATGAGATCCATTTGAAACAGTGTATGGTTTGAATTGGGGTTTTGAATATGTGATGTGATCAAGCAAAATCAGTCGGAAGTCGGAAATATTTATTTTCAGATATAGCCAAACAAACGATAAATTATTTTTGTTGCCCGTTGTTTTGGAAACACTTCGACTGTTCATATCTTTGGAGCTAAATGTTCAATTTCACGGGGGTTTTCTGCAAAACGTAGCTTCACATATGATTGATGCAATCATATAGAAAACTGAAAATTAAGTATGCCCGACTTCAGACTGATTTTGCTTGAGTACACCACATATGTGTAATTTGATGCAGAAAATCACCTGAAATGACAACAGTTCTTCAATAGTTTATTTACACTTGTTCAGGGATAGGTTATCACTTTGACTTTTGCTAAGGAGCACCATTTTGTTGAATCCAATTTGACTTAATTACAAGCAAATTTCATCGTTTTATTTAGATCCAATTTGACTTAATCACTATCAAATTTCATCTTTTTATTTGCATTTTTCATGCATGTCGGCTATTGTGCGCTGAATAAATATTAGAATCATCATTCAGATTCCCATGTAGACAACTTTAATAGACTGATATTGTAAACACCCAATTTTTATTTGCATTAAATTGCAGTTGTATCCGGTGTTGTCCGCTGAGTAAATATCAAAATCGTCATCAAATTCCCCTGAAGAGTTTGTCTCTTGCGATGTTGTGTGGGTTGTGTGATTTATTTTATTGTGTAACTGAAGTAGTTTAAAAGGTGGAGACGTTCTTACAGTCATGGCTTTCTTCTCACTAACCCACCCCCCCCCTATTTCACTTGTTTGTTGTGTATTGTTGTTGTGAGTAATAGGGAAATATATTTCATTTGGTTTGAAGATGACTTCAGTACCCTGATACCTGATATTGTAAGCACTCACTGACTTGATCCTAAGGTAATCCTTTGTCGCAAATGAATTTGATGACAAAATTGAATATTCCTTTTTCCTGATGAAAACAGGATCAAATTTGACAGCAATTATATAAATAATAAAATATTAAAGTTTCTGATTCTCTACAGAGTTGTGATTGAATAAAAGGACCCTTTTTAGAGTTATGAAAGAAAAAAGGTCATTTTGCCCATAGAAAAACAGGTTAAGTCATAGTAGTCATCTCTTGAAAATTAGGGACTGGGAAAAAATAGGCTCTTATTGATGGGATTGGTTGAAACCAAGACATGGAAAGGTGATGAGCATTACAAATACTGGTATGAGATAAGTAGCATGTCAATGAGAGTGGATTACTTGATGTTGTTGTCAGGTGTTTGACAAGTAATGTTACATAATCATTCCCATCTCCTCGAACAAAGCTGTACAACTAAATGAATCACTATGATAATTAAAAAAAAAAAAATTGGAAGCAAAATGTTTTGGATTTAATAAATACAAATAAGTTTTGGATCAGCAGTTCTTCTGCATGGTGACATTTTCTGGAGTCAAAACAGAGCTAAGCAGCGAATCATTGGTTGTTCCTGGTCTTCTGCATTCAACCTCTTCATCAACAGAGGGCAGTTGGTGCAGCCAGCCTTTTCCTCCGCATGTTTCACCAGTGAAATTGATCTACATAGATGCATATACCCTATATTTTCTAACCCTGAAAATGTCAAATAAAATAATTATGTAATTCTCTTTAAAAATCTTGTAAGCACACACTAAGATTTAAAAACATGCCAATCTGTACGGCCAAAGTTCTTCAAAGTCATTTTATGCTCTGCATGCTAGCAATAGGCTTCAAGAAAAAGTCCCAAGTTTGGAGATATTTAAAAAAAATCAACCGCTATCTTAAGAACCACTGAAACAATACTAGGCTCGTTTGTACTCATTATAATGCATTTTTCATGCAGATTCCAAATATGATAATGAAAATGTGTATGTCTTTAAAAAAAATTTTTTAACTGTTGTCTGCAGCTGACACCGGCTTGGAGAGAGTAAGATTGCGCAATGCGCACTAATAGAATGACCTATATGTGTTAGGTACAGAACTCCACAACTTGAGGTCATCTTTTTGAGCTATGGATGTGTTGAACTGTGCAATTGGAGATGAGACTGTTGACTTTGTTAGGAATATAATGACGTCATAAGACATGTTTACTCCATATCACTACTTGCCTGCTGCTATATATAGCACAGCATTTTGTTGTTGTTGTCGTCATGCCGGTATACCTTGATTTCTAGTTTTCCAGACAGAAGAGAAGTGTATGCATTGAAATTGGATGTAGTCGGATTAAAATGTGCACAGCGTTGCATAGTGGTCCCAAGTTAATGTTAATTGATTTGGTGTTCACGGTCAAAACAATAATGAGTTGTTTATATCTATCTAGTATGGACTCTGAATGAACTTCGTCATCCACCCCTACAACTACATGTTTAATGCAGATTTGGTAGCCAGCGAGTCACTGGGTCTATGCCACACCATGTCCCTGTTTCGCCGATGAAAATCACATTTAGTGTGCAATCGGGGCGAATACCAAAAATAGCTCAAAATGCCAAATACCCCCGTTCCGCTATAGTATGGGCGCACTTGTGCACACCCAAACTCTCCCTCGCACCCATACACATCTATCCCAAACACATCCCACACTCATCTACCCCCTCCCACACAAACACTTAACTATTGTTATGTAATAATACACTTTCAAATGTATTTTTATATCGTTTTTTTCTTTCCACAGAGCACACACAGGTGCCCTGTGCATTTATTTATCAAACATGATCTCAGTTATACATAGTTATACGAGCCACAACAAATACAAAAGAAGTGAATTGCAATAATATTACACTTTATGAAAGTAACAGTTATTACATATTTATAGAGTTCCATCTTTTATTCCATTTTACCTTTATTGTTTGCAATGTGTATTTTTATATCTTGCAGGTGGTTTTTTGGTGGCATCAAAAGAAGTCAGTCAGAAGAAGTTTTAAAGAAATGCAATGATGGAACATTCCTTATCAGAGAGAGTGAGAGTACAGTGGGAGATTTCTCATTATCTGTTGTGTAAGATGTTTTACTCTTTAAATTTAAAAATTAACCATAAAAACTGGCAAAAATATTACTGTGATGTGCACCATTGCAATTTCATAGTGGGATTGTTGTTGACATGGTCTCTTTGTCCATTTCCAAGTAAAAAACATAACATTCCCAAAAAGTATCGTACAATTTCTTTTTATTTTTTTATTTTATAAAACAACCAATTACCAATTTGCTCTTACTCTTAGTGAATGTAATATTTTTGACCCATATGCTTCAATGTGCAATGGCTTGAAATGTTCAGAACAATTAAAATCAAAAAAAATAATACCGCCAAAATAATCCGCTAATATAGTACTTGGTATCACCATTCTTACCCTTTTGATATGTTTCAGGTTTGGGGCAGTGTGCAACATTTCAAAGTGCTAAGAGACGGCACCGTAAATACTTCCTGTGGGTCGTGAAATTTGGTTCACTCAATGAACTAGTAGAATACCACATGACAGCATCTGTCAGCAGAAACCAGACAATACTACTCAGAGAAACGGTGAGTAATAAAACATCTTTGAGTTGTGAAATCTTATTGTTACTGTGAAATAGTGGAATATCATAGCGGTATCAGTCTGGAATAATTAAGACAATCGTCACAAAAGAAAGTTCAGAACTGGCCACAGAATTAGAGAAGGAGAACCGGGACTCCCTATACTGCCATGTTCAATCGCGTTGTCAGCGGTGGGGAGAAAATATGGGGGTATTCTGGTCCTTGCCAACGGTGCGCGGAGACAAACAGAAACAATTCATGTCTCATCTTTAGCGTCTTGGTATCGCGTGCAGGTCGCATGAAGTGCGTCTCTCAGATGGGCCCATCATGCGATGTCACGCTTGCATAACAACGAATGCCTCAAGTGCATTCCAAGTATGAATGCCCCCAATTTTTGCTCCATGTCTGTATCAAGATGGCGGTCGAGTCCTGGTTCTCCTTCTCTAATTCTGTGGAACTGGCCTAGTTCCTGTGATTCCGATGTTGCATGATGCTAAACAATCAGCAAAGACTCTGGCTCAGGCTGGTTGAAGTGAATAAACTGGTAGAAAATCATGAGTAAAACCATATTAACTTGCATGAAAAATATAAGTTGTTAATGGCAAATGTTTTATTTGTTTTTATGCATGTTTACAGCCACCACACCCACAGCCCCAGCAACAGCAAAGAAGAGCCCCGGTGACGTGTCCGAAACCAAACATCCCCAAAGTACGAGCAAAATATGACTTCAAACCACAGGAGGAAGGTGAACTACCTCTCTCATTTGGTGATATTATCGTGGTATTGGACAAGAGTGATGAAAACTGGTGGAGAGGGGAGTGCAATGGAAAGAAAGGCATGTTTCCAGCACCGTATGTAGAAGAGATCAAGTAATCATTGTAACTCAACATGAAATTGCAAATGTCTGTGATGAGGAGTTTAACTCAACATAAAATCACAGCAAAATCTGTTTGGAGGAATGTTCCAGCACCATGGGAGATCAAGTAACTGGACTTGAATCACAAATACTGGTGTCGAGGAATGTTTCCATATATAGAAGAAATCTATCAATTCCATGGATCAGAAATATTATTTATGCAATACTAAAACCTGTAAAGGAGACGAAAGGCTGTTTGCTGATACCCAATGTCTTCTTACTGTATCATTTTACTTTTGAATTTGGAGCCGGAGTACAAGTAACATATCAGTGATGATGATGATGATGTTATTTTGTGAAAGGAAAAACCTAGGGCAAAAACAATGCTCTTTGAAATTGCATTGTAAACAACAAGACTACTTGTTGCATATATATGAGTGACATGGCACTCAGAAAATGTATGACCTTTGACCTTTGATTGCAATTGTGTAGAATGTGTTGTTTTTGTAAACAACTGTCATCGTATACCTTAGGACTCTTACAGACCGTCAACTCACTATAAAACGCTTGACCATGGATGTGGAAATTTTAGGCGACAACACTGCCACTGAGCACATGATATCTCTCTACCAAAGTCGGCTCAATCTCTTAGAAGACCAGTGCGCCCAATCAGGCTCGATGTGCCCATTGGATGACTCATTCTACATCTCTGAAGAGAGGCTGCTTCAACGCTGAAATCTAAAGTTAACCATAATGTACATGTGTGTATCTATATGAACAACTCATTGACTGCTGACTGAACAGCAGTCTTTTAAGTTGCAAGATTGTGTGTATGTTTTATACAATTTTCCCATATTAGATGATCATAAATTTTGGATAATGGAGCTGGACTTGAAATCCAGTTATGCCAGAGCTGGAGCAATGATCACAGGACGAAGTGCCCAGGCTCTCATTATTTGCCCACCGGTTACCATAAAATAGCTCCTGGTATGCCTCTTGTATAACATGACCAGGAGCTACGTCTTGGAAAAAGTCTCAATATCTCATATTTGCATACCAGAATACGTGTAGCAGTATGTTTTAACTCTTGATTGGTCACACATACCTCCCGGTTTACACAAATTCCTCCTCAAACAGGTCTAATTTTTCACAAAGGTAGAGCCCAGTTCAAAATATTTTTCCCGTGGGAAATGACCATCTGATTTCCCTTGGCTTTAATTAGACTCTTGGTATTATTTGGTATTCATTATCCTTTGCATACCATGAGTCTGTTTTACCGTCCCAGCATATGATGGTAGTCAAGTGCAAATAATTCCAATTCATGTGTACACATCAAGGTAAAGCTTTAAAATATTTATAGATTTTATTTTTGAGAAAAAATTATTTTAGGTCAACATTATATGGCCAGTTTGGTTTGACCCTATCCTTTATAAACAACTCTGGACCTGTCCCAGTCCTTGATTGAATCATTTATGCCATTCTGCAAATCATTTCCCCTCCTAGTAGCAAATGAACTTCTGGCAGACAGACAAGGTTTGTGTCTATACCATGTTGTTGCAAGAGCAATTGAAGGCTGTATTGAAAGAATTACTTAAGCTTTATAGCTGCCTCATAGCTTAATAGCTGCCTTTCTGCATTTGTAACAAATACGTGTCAAATGCTCAAAATATTAAAAACTTATGCTATCATGAACCTTCATGAAATTATGCAATCAAAGTATTGATGCAATCATAGAAATCATCCTGAAGTAAGTTTTTAATTTAATTATATTAATTGAATTTTAGCAAGATTCTTGAAACAAATTTCATGTGGCAGCCGTAATGCTAAAGCACAACTTTTATTAGTCTTCAATTGATATTCATTAAAAATGAAAATGTAAAGTACAACCAGTGGAAGCCATAGCTTCCTGTCACATATTTGGATCAACTATTTGCTGTTATTTTGGTGGTGGATTTATTTTCAGAATATTCACATTTCGACATGGAAACTCAAATATAAAGACATTGAATATAATAATACAATAAAAATTCATTCATTATGTTTTAGATTTCACAAAGTAACAACTCACACTTTGAAAATAGAAAGGATTTATGATATAAATTCTATTTCCTGAAATAACAGCGTGATATAGGTTAGTACAGTAGTAGTGGATATTTTCATAAATGAAGTTATTTATTTTACTATTAATAAAACAACTGGTTTTTAAATATGATAATTGCCTACTTTTTGGTATGAAAAAATAGCACTTTTAAAGTAATGTGGAAGAAAACAACACATGTGAAATCATGGAAATATAAAAATCTATTTAAAATTAAGGTATGGAAAAAATTACCCTTTCTGTGAAAATATATACCCCTGCAGACACAGTATTTCCCTAAATTTCACATTATTCTAAATTGAAGGTCAAAATATTATGATATGAAAATATCCACACAAATCAGTAGTGGCCTGTGGTTAGATAAATCACAATTTGGTTTGTCATTTTATCAGTTGTAGCATACAAGGTTTCAACCACAGGGCTCAAAATACATGGGTGCTGAGTGCAATTTGCCCTCAAATTTCACAAAATAGTCCCCAAATATTTATCAATAGTGACATATTCATACCAAGGCTACCTTTCGTAAATATTATACTCAAACTAGCCTTCATACAGGGTGAGCAAAATAATAACAGGTAATGCCATGGATTGGGATTGAAGATATTATTGTGTCTGTTTTGCTAGATTGGTAACAAAATTTAAAAGGCCAGCAGGTAAGCGGCAGGCCCATAGTGATTTTTGACAGGCTCTTTACCAGAGGGCCCACCTTATTTTGTACCAGTGTTTCAATTTCAATTAGCTGCTTGTAGTTGAGCATATTGCAAAAGATCAAATGTATATTTATATATATTTTACACAGATTTATGTTCTTTTACAGTTTTATATTTTGTTTGACATTTTGATGTGATAACTTAAAACCAAACCTTCTATTCATTTGACTCTTCCAATTCTCAATTTTATTCAATGATTTTTAAGTTTAACAATATGCATGTTGTGTACTAGTAACTTTTAAGCTTAAAAGCCATAAGCTTTTAAAGAAATCATGTCTGCATTTGCAAGTGATTAAAAGTGGGGTTCAGCAACTTATCTAAAGCTACAATAAATGGTGCCCAACATTGTGGAGCTTATTTTAAAACTTTTTAAAAAGCATAACAGGTTGCATCTGATCCATAAGGGGACTTTCAATATCAATAATTATTGCAGTATTTTATCATACAGACAGTTATATTTTACCATTTGAAGATTTTGGATGCCTTATTGGCTGCATTGGGCTATTCCAGTTTAAATCCATACCCCCCCCCCCCTATAGAAGACAGGTCCTTAATCTTCCACACATCAAATGGGGTTACCTGAATGGATGATTCCATTTGAAATCTGCACCCCATGTGTGGTAGATTCAGGCTATGTCTTCCATAAGGGGGGGGGGTATGGATTTCAACTGGAATCCATTGTAATATTTTATCTATATTGTCTTATTTCATTATCTATGTGAATGGATTTTGGCTTTTATTACCATATTTTCTCTGATTTGCAATTACAAACCATCTCATTATCACGCTTTTAATATAACAATTATTCAAGGTTTCATTTTGCATCTGATGTCTTCATTTGTTTGCATAGAGTTGGTATGTTCAACTTATGTTGGCCATTCAGAATTGGTATGTTACCATGTTTTATAGATAGTCTTGGCTAGCAATGGTGTTTTTGACTATTTTATTGACTATTTTAATTTTAGTCTTGGCTAGGGATGGTATTTTGGGCTATTTTACGTACATTGTTAATATCAGATTGAGAAACTATCTGAAAAAAAAAAAAAAACTTTCACCAGGCAAAAAAATTTAAGAGAAATATTAATCAAGATATCTTGCCATAAACAAAGCTATATTCAAGGTTCTCACATTGGAGGGCACATTTAAAAGAAATAATGCTGCAATGATTTAAAATAAGTGTAATATTTTATTTTTTGTAGATGTTGAGCTTCATGAGCGTGCAAAAAAGTTGCAAATCAAATGGCAATATTGATTTTGTTTCAATATATAGGATTCATCATGAGTGTAAAACTTAGGTGGAGTTTCTTGATGACAAGTGTATGCCCCAAAAATGGCTGGTAGCAATTTATTGCACTCTATATATGGCAAGCAGGGAAATGTTCCTTGCAGGTAAACCAATTAAAGTTACCAGGCTGGCAAGTACTAACAAAGTTAAGGTCCTGGAGTTCCTGGAGCAACTCAATTATCACGCAGTTATTACGGAGTCCACCAACTCATAATTTGGATAGTCTTGCCATACAACTCACAAAATTGATATAAGGCAGCCATTGATCAACTTTCTTGCACAAACATGCCATAATATGTTTAATAATGAGCTGTGTAATCAAAGAAGTTTAAATTGACTTAAATTGAAATTTCATTAGTTTTCTGTTCGGTTTATCTGACTAAATACAGAGTTAATTGTTTAAATTTTCAATTATGATATTTGCTATACATGTATGTACCACTATAATGTAAAGTTCACAATATTATTATAGAAATGTTATTTGAAAGATATTTTTTTAAAACTAATACAGCAGAGTACAAGTACAGTTTTCATAAACTAAACTGATCATTGTTGATAACATTGAAATAACCACACAGTCAAACAGTTGTATTGAAAGATTGGTCAAATCTTGCTTTTATTGAGTGATTTTTGGATTTAACAAATAATTGTTTTGTGACATGAAGGTCTATCTAATGTCACACTAAGGTTGCCATCATAACTAAAAATTGATAGTCACATTGTCTACGGTATTTTTGTTGAATCAGTACCAAATAATTATAGGCAAACCTCATAATAGAGCCAATTGACACTGATAATTGCAGTGTAGGTGCAATACGAATCCAACAGGCAGTGCAGTTACATGCATGAGATGCACTTACCAAGAATCATATCGTCAGCCTGCTACGCTAATTGCCTAAGTAATTTTTTTATAATTTTGAGAATAAAATATGATTCAAGCATGCATTTAAACATATTTATTCACCAATCTTTGCACAAGAACAAATGATAATGATACAAATGAAGGGGAATAATCCGAAATAATTAGGTTGATTACGTAACTGATGCATGCTTGAACCATATTTTGTTCTTTGTTCTCAAAATTACAAAAAATGACTTAAGCAATTTAAACAATTCCCACCTATTCAGTTCTGATTTTAGGTACTAGAATGTATCCACCACCCATTATGTACCGTCCATCATCCTCAACCCAGTGGACTTAACCTTGTTCCTTTAACCCCAAAGCTGAATTTTCATGGTGGCTTTTGGCAGATATTAGTACCTAAACTAATGTACATTGTACCCAAGTTGAGAAAAGCACAACTCTGAAGTGTTGTTCGTTAAAAGAGCAACTGGTGATCACAAAAATGGTCAAGTGAATGTAAAGATAGCTTGAGTTGAATATATTGACCTTGACAATGTACCACTTATTATAATACTGGACCTGTTTTATTTTCTTGCCCCCAAAAGTATTTTCGGTGCCAATTTTACACAACAAGGCATCATCTCATCTACATGTCTTTGTGTCATGTAATGTATGTTAAAGATGTAAACATGTCTTTTGAGAGAAAAATGCAATTTGTTTTGTAAACCATTGAAGATTAAAGCTTTCTTTTTCATTTTATTGTGTAAATAGTATATTATATATTTCATACTTCATAGACCTATTTGGTTTGTTATTTTAACATGGCCTATGAATTATTTTAAACATAGTGATCATAATGAGAATTATGATATGTCCATTATGATATGTTGTGCTTATTGGTGATATGCTTGGGCGATTGTCAAAAACAAACAATTTCGATTATTTTTTTTTAATCAATTATTTTTGATGTATAACAGTTCTTTCACTTGTTATTTTGGTTGTAGTTTCAGGAAATAATTATCTATGAAGATGCAACTATTTTAAAAACCACCTATTTGTTGAAAATGATTGCTTAAAAAACAATCGAGCACTTGATCAAAAAAATAATCGATTATTTTTGATTAATCAAAATATCACCCAAGTGTGATTGGTAACTTTAATATGTTAACTGATATCATATTTGTACTACAATATAAAAAAACAAAATACATATCCTGCAAATAGTTACTTCAATAGTTTGCATGTACCCTTACACTGCGAAATATTGGTCAAGCACATTGCCACCAACATGAACAAAATATCCAGTTATGAGAATGACCTATTATCTTAAGGGATTGGACAGTGCTCAACCTTTGCGCGGTATTTTTTGTGGGACCTGAGAGCACTTAAGACACAACCAATTGTATTCTGAATGAAAAAGACCTAACATTTTTAGGCCTTTTTAAGAAAACAAATCTTCAATATGAAAGGCCAAAATGAAAATACTTGAAGGACTTTTTAATATCAAAAATATCAATTTTTGACAATTTGTGAATTTCAAAAAATCAAAATTATTTGATATCAGGACATTCCTTGTCTTCAGAATGCAATTTGGTGTGTCAAATGTGCTCTCAGATCCCACAAAAATCCTGTGCAAACGTTGCTATCTGATCCCTTAAGCACCTTCATATTCTTGATATTACTGTGCAATGTCTCTCACAACAAAAAGGAAAGAAGGATATAATGTGTGTATCAGTGTAGGATGTCTCACAACAACAAAACAGAAGGATATAGGCCTAATATGCGTACATTTATGCAGCCTGTTACCTCAAAACAGGAAAGTGTGGTTAAAATTGTGGAAACTTGGCACAGCTAGTCAACATATAGACATTAATCTTTGTACAACTTGGGAGTTACAACCTGTGTTACTAGTTCCTGCTCTCCCAAGTAAAACACAGTTTCTGTAAATAGGTTATTACAGTTGAAATCATACACCACCTATGGAAGACATGTTCTGAATCTCCCACACATGGGGTGTAGATTTCAAATGTAGTTGCCCATTCAGGTAATACCAGTTTAAATACACACACCCTGGGTGAAAGATAATGCAATGTCTTCCATGGAGGTGTATGGATTTGAACTGGTATAGCCCAATTACAAGTAAAATAGCAGATGCTGTTGTTTTACTTAGGTGTTTCAATCTTTAAATATTTGCGGCTAGAAGTCTTGTAGGCTCTTCTTACAGCTGGTGATTCCAGGTGCTCCAAGTGCAAGTAAAAACGATGTACAAATAAAATCTGACTGTTTGGATGTTACATGGTCCTGAGAGAGTGGGGAGCACTGTAGCTTGGTCAAGTCCCCACAGATGGTGCTGCAACTGCAATCACTTTGCTCTCAACGTAAAAAAAAGAAAGTAAAAACTTGGCAAATAAATACTGCACTTCTCTTTAGGAGGCAGCTATTTAAATCATCCAACTCCCTGAGTAAATGGCATGCCATTTACTCATGGAGTTGCATGATTTACGCAGTAGCTGCTTCTAAACAACAAAATAGTTACCATGTTGAGCTTAAGAGATTCAGATTAATTATTATAGCTATGGCAAGTTTTCACATGCAATGAATCTTCGACTCTGACCGGTAATGAAGTGATGTTACTAATTAACTATTTAATTAACTTTAATATTCAATTACTACTAATTCAACTCATTGTGTATAAACCTTGTCAGTATTTTAATTTGCTGCAATTCATATGATATTATTGTAACCCCAAGTGTTTCCTATTGCTATACTATAACAGACAGAGCATACTAAACGTAGACAACAAGCCGTAAAATGCAGGAAATATGCTTATTTTGGTCTCCTTGCTCAGGGCTATGAAACTTGCTAGAACCAAAATGGTCCAATACCTACAGGCATGGTTCAGTAAATCTATTGAGTGGTGATTGACCTCATAGTGGTGGGTATGAGTTTTTGTACCTTATATTGAGAGGTCATTGTATGAGTGTACAAGCATATTGGGGTTAAGGGCCTTAGTCCTGGATTAGAATGTATGAGATCCAAGTCATTTTACCATGCACTACATGTACAGGTTGAATCCAATGTACACACAGGGAATGATTCAATATGTATTGGGTATTGAAAAAAAATCATCACCGCTAATTCATATAGGTCAATTTAAGTTTGCAGGTAATGCAGTGTTAATGAACTTTGGCCTAAGCATTGAGGATGTCTGAGTTGTACATGTAGTGTATGCTTGAATGCATTGTGCTGAGGCAGGCAGGTTAATCACAGATTAAAGGGACATTCAGAGGTTTTGCCTAATCACACCAACATTTTATCTCCATGTTAGCCTACCCTCTCCTTGTTTGTAATGATAAGGTATATCTGTATATTATGTGTCTCGTCTCAAGTTGAGGGTAATGCCATGTTGGATTTTGCAGTGGCAGATTCAATTCAGTGCTTTTACTTCGCTACCATATGGACAAATGGCCCTTCTACGTGTGTGTATACGCCCACAGGTTAACATGCACAATTTAAATCTGCCACTGGGAAATCCAACATGGCATTGTTCTCAACTTGAGAATTCACCCTTTGCACAGATCCGCCATTGCAGATAGAATCTCGCTTTAAGATGACTGTGCGATCAGCAAATTACAGTTACATACACCCCTCAAACAATGTTTTAATGTTAATTATAAAACAATCTTCTTTTATAAATTTACTGGCTAAAAACACCATACTGTTGCAAATTAAGATGGTCAATTTCACAAACCCTGGTTATCATAGCAATAATCAGATGGTGCTATAACAGGTAAATTACGACAAATAAGTATACGTTCAAATTGACCAATTTATTGCTCATTTGATTAATTTTATGAAGCAGTTGGCAAAATATATTTTTCAGCAAATCTCAAAATGTGTTTAAGTATACAGTAGACAAATAACTGAAGTTACAGACATTTTGCTTGTGGCAGTAAAGTTGTGACAAATAGCAAATGCTTCATACAGGATATTTGTGAAATACTGCAAAATTGATTATTTGATTCAATTTAATTTCACATAATGTGACCCATTCCCACAAAACCTGAATCACGTTGACAGCCGTGTGTGATTTGCTGCATAACAATGACCTCAATTTTTCTTGAATTTCTACTTTTTGCATGATTGTAATGCCCATTACTGTAAAATTTAAGTTTTTATAATGAAATCTGGGATCTTTTTTGCCAATTCCCCATAGAGCTCTACAGGTAAGCAGCTAAGTGGTTATCTTTCATTTTATTATGGTTTCAATATTTTTTCAATGTATGTATTTTCATTCACTTTACAATAAAATCAGTAATTATTATTAAGTAAAATTTATTGATCATGGTAACAAAGGGAATAAGCAACATTTTAATGAATTTACCGTAATATAAAATGAGTCACAGCCAGTTACTAAATTCAACTCAAACTTTTATAATTAATTGGAACTCGTGAAACTAATGAAGACTTGCACAAAAGTACCCTGAAATTTAATTTATTGATTGGCATAATAGGTATAGCATGTAAGTGCAGGAAAAGAAAGTTGTGTGTACAATTTGACAGCATTTCTGTTTAGAAAATGGTTGAAAAGTAATGTATGACGAAGATATCTGAGAAGGTATTGGACTAATTAATGTTTAGATTTTAGACCATTTTCTTTGGTTTTTGTATATGATGATGCATGCCAAAAAGCAGCGTTTGTCATTGGCATTTCCAAAGATGATGAGATGCCCTTCACCTCAGTGGCAGTGGAAACATTTTCCATTTTCATGTGAAAAGCATCTCAAATAGTTCATGTGGGACAATTTCTCTACTGGATAACAAAAAAAATTTGATGTGGAATTATCTCGGTGCTTTGATTTGTTGGACCTTATGGGTCTGTCACTGGACAGTATCACAACATGATTTTTGACAAATGGGCTATTCCAGTTTAAATCAATACACCCCCTATGGAACACATGACCTTAATCTCCCACATGGTGTTTCATTCAGGTAACCCCATTTGAAATTTACACCCCCTGTATGGAAGATTAAGGTCATGTCTTCAATTAGGGGTGTATGGATTTCAACTGGAATAGCCCAATATACTAGTAGTAGAATGTTTGGATTTGGCCATTTTGTTTGTGTTGCTCATAGAGGGCAAAATAGTGTACCTCCAGATTATTTCATAAGGCTGCGATCACATAGAAGTATACGGTATTCGCTGTACGATATACGCTCAAGCTGAGTTCACATAGGAGTATACTATGTGAACTCAGCCTGATCGAATGAGCGTAGATCGTATACAGTAGGCCTATACTTCTATGTGATTGCAGCCTTATGCACCTTTGTGTTTGGTGTACTTGATCAAACCTTTGTAAGGCTTAAGGCCAGAGTAAGGGGAGACACATTCGTCCACACCCGAATTTGAGATTTCTTGATATTTATCAACACTAAGATGTATTCTTTCACTTGAAACTGATAAAAATACAACTTCCTAATATTTACTTGTATTTTTACTTGATTTATTTCACTCTTTTCAACTGTAAAAAGTCACATGGCTCAAGACAGCTTAGTAAATTGGCGGGAAATAATGAGTTGGCAATGCACGAATGCAAAATATTGTGATTACGCGCGCGATTCGCGTCGTGTGACACGCCGTAACTCTGCGCGTATGTCCAACGCAGTCAAGGCGCGTTCGGTATGTTGTTAACACCAGCAAATGTGATGTAAACAAAACAAAAATTTGCAGTGAAAAAGCCACTTAGATTTTTTAATTATTTTGGATTTAGGCGCACTAAAAACAGACATTATAGATTCATTGGTGCAAAAAGATGCATATTTAGACCATGCACGTGAGAGTCTTGCCGTTTTAAAATATAAGGACGTTTTTGCATAATTTTGACATTTTTTTACTAAAACATCGATTTCTCAGTTCATTTTTAACAATATTGTGCGATTTTTGTGACAAGATAACTCGAAAAATATGCAAGCAAATGGTAAAACTTTTGCACTATCGTTTAGAGCACATCCAAGTCTAGGGAAGGTTTTCTCATTTTTTCAAAATATTTGTTTTGAACAAAAATTTACACCATTATGTGCAATTTTTAGCTTAATAGAGTGACAAAATTGCTTTTTTCACATGCTTTTTTCAATTTTTTGAAAAATAAGACGAATTTCAAAAAAATAAAACACCCTTCCCTTCTCCATGAAAAACTAACTTTTTTTTTTTTTACTCGAACGGATTTATTTTTAAGTTGTCACAAAAAAATTGGGGTAAAAAAGTGCATTTTTGTAATTTTTTCAAAAACTCCTTGACTTATTTCCTTTCCAAAAATGTATAGTTTTATATACTTTGGACATACAATTCAAAAATAATGATGCTCGAAAAGGTCCGTGTTCTCTCCCATTACTCTGCCCTTAAGGTAAGTTTTAGGGCTCTGCCAATAAATGTCCCAAGGTACAATATTTTGGTCCCATTGAGTAACAATCCAGTATGGCAGATTTACCATAGCATGAAAGAGCAAGTGGAATCTGGACTCTTAATTAATGTATGTATGTGGCTTTTGGCCATTTGTTAAATAATGTGTAAGTGTGTTATTGACCTTGAATGAATATGAAATAAATAGAAGGTGCTTTTATATGAATAAATATATTAGATCATGAAATCTTTTATGATATGTTGATATGAAGAGTAATCATGTCTTATGCTGTATCAGTTACAAGGGTTGATTTTGGGATGGCTTCAAAACTGAACCGCAGGTTGAGCACCAGCTGCCTGGCAGAACCAACAATTTGGCCTAGTTTCCAGGCATGAGAATGGCTTTTTTGAAAATTGCCTGAAAAAGCAAGTGAATTTGGCCTTAAAAGGCCCAAAACAGGCTGAAAAAAATGCGTAAATTTGGATAACAAAACTGCCTGACTTCAGACAAAAGCCTGAAAATTCTCATGCCCAAGTTTCTGTTGTTCAGAACAATAGAATGTGGTTAAGGTTGGTCTTAACCCTGATATTATGGAAATTTAGGGCCTCATAACTGCTGAAATGTTGGTCTAAAGTATATGAAAGTATACATATTTAGAATGGCAAACATTCAAAAATGCTCAGTTAGGCAGAAAATCCAAAAGATCCAATTTGGCTTCTTGAACAATAGAAATGTGGTCAAGCTGCCAGGGTGCTTGCGGTTGTGTTTTGAAGCCATAAAAGAGGGGCTATGTGCTGTGTGCAGAACATGGTTTCTGTAGATCAAGTGGACTGAATACAGCATCCTGGCTCTGAATTGGTCCCATACAATAACGTTTTGTGTTGGCTACCCTTCTCCTACCCAACAATAAATGCATTTGTTAGTGTTTGTTTTACTTGTGTCACATGTGACCTAAATGTGACCTTTTATTAAAATATATATTTATTAATATTATTTTATTACCTTCATACAACTACAAGTGAGTACAACAGGGAAAATATTGGAGGATTTATGTAGTGAAATGTTAACTTTAAATATACAAATCTGGCAATAGGCGCAAGCAGTTTCTTCCATGCAAGCTGTAGCAAAGTTTTGGATTGCAGGAACTGGCAATAATAACTAGACACACCAAAATTCTTCAGAACCATAAGTTGTGAACATTTCTTGCTATATATGTTGTATACAGTGTCAGAACAAGTTTTTAGATGGGCAAGACTATTATCTTTCAATCAAATGACGGTGTCACTTATCAAGTTTGTATTATCTACCCATACTGTGTTAATTCAACTTATCATGTGTATTTATGTACAAACTTCACTTTATGCATGTGTTTTTGGTTTTTGTGATGTAGGAAAGAAATGATCTTTCTGGACAGAGTTACAAAAACATGCATAGTCGACAAAAAATGGCTGTGTATATAAGCCACATTTTGAAATAAAAGTAACATGATTCACAAGATATAGTGTTTTTATTGTTTGTTTCTGTGTGTGTATGTTTGATGGGGATTGGTACTTGTAGTAATATAACAAGGACTTGCACTACAAGGCCGTATTTACATTTTTGGTCAAAATGAGACACTGTGTTATCAAAATTTTCAGAAACATAATCTTATGGGGGGGAGACCAGGCCAGATTGGGGGAGAGGCGAAAGTCGTATTTCGGCAATTTTCCTATCGATGGGGGGGCATCGTCCCCATCTGGCTTTCTCCAGAGAATGTCTGTACTTGCTCCAGTGCATGTAGTATTAAATCGCACGTTGTCACCAAGAACTGGTGTTTACACATGCGATCAAAAGTGATACATCTATATGTACGCAAAGTAACTCCAACAAAGAAGCAAAATGGACTATAGGCAGTGAAACTACATGTGAATTACACATACAAAGAGTTAAATTATCATCATTTTGGTAGCATTTTATTTATCTTGCAAAATAAAAGTAACAAGCATTTGATATGTTATACATTGTAGTCTTACAAGTTAGATTTTTATTTTTCTTCAGTTAATAACCTTTGTATGAATGAATCAATTCCCAATGAAACATGAAGGATCAGGCCAGACCAAAACAAAGTCTGCCCTTTTTTCAACTTAGCAATAAATGTGAAACTAAAGTTGCACATTTTGTTGTGAACTCTGCATACTGGCAAATAAGATATACAAATGTCCGAATTTTCAGAGAAAAGGAATGATCCCTTAATTGATATTGTATTGGTATAGGGCAAGAGGGGAGCATATTTATTTATTATTTCATGTTATAGAGTGTGCCCAATACGATGTCACTCGCGGGTCATCCTCATTTAAATACAATTCTGGCCTCCGTAAGGTACCACAGGGTAATTTGCATGATAATACAATAAAACAGGTGATAGGTATGAATGATTGTGGAATCGAGCTAGAAATCTGTGTCTCTGTCACCTTAAAACTGTCCCCCAACATGGTAACATGATTTTCACTAACTGATAAACAGCTATTCATCATTTTGCAGACTTCACAATGATATCAATATGGTTTTGGCAGCATACCAAATCATGATTTATCCATTCTTAAAATCCTGTTATGCATAAAATTAGAGAACAGGATCAGACACTTTTAACTAACCCTGTATACCACCCGAACTGATACAGATGTATGCTGCTCTTTGACTCGGCAAGCTTGCGCTAGTTGAGGCACTATCTTAATGACTAGTATGCATGCACTAATTTTGCACCAAGACACTTCTGTTAACTCTTTGACGGCCATATATCTTAGCCATTTTACAAACTTCAAAAACTTTTTATGATGCAAAAAATATCATTTAAAACCAATCTGACCTCTATAAAATCCATTTTAGCAACAAATGACTAACTTTGTTTGACCATGTAACAATTCAACTCTTCATTATATCCTGTTAGCCTTTGTGTATTTTATCCTGATGACGTCTGAACTATATGCGCACACCTTTACTGCACAATTCATCAATGATCAACATGCACAGTAAATATGTGCACATCGATTATATGTCACTAAGGGTAAATAGGGAAAGGCTTATGGGATTTACCAAAAGTTGTCATTGTTTCCATGTAAAATGTTCATTAGTGGTTTCTACCTTTTACAATTTCATGTCGCAATGCACATTAATATCAATGCACAAAACATGCAAATACTTACCTACATTATAAGTTACCAATATTTTTCTTTCAAAAATATATTTCTGAGAAAGCATTTTTATACACTGGCCTATTCAAAAGTTTGTTTTACAAATTGTAAAACAGACAAAAACAAACAAATAAATTAGCTTTTCGTTCTATTTTTTAACCCTAACCGTACCAAACATAAAAAACCACAATTCTAAAAGCATATGCACGGGCAGGTATCCCACGTGATGCGATTGCGTCAGCATGTGAACAGTCATATGTCGACGGAAAGCTTGGCCAGGCAAGTTCCATCCTGTGGCAAGGTAGGCCCGTGCATGTCTCTGGCACCCGAGGGGTCGGTGGTTCAAAACCTCACCTGAGAAAAAGTTTTCTTTTCTTCTTTCTCTCTTTCTTCTTTCCTCCCCCTCGCTAAAATGCAACTAGGGTGTTTGGGCTAATCCAACATTAATATTTGAATGACGAGTCTAGAAAATTTGTAGGATTCCAGCAATAGGTGGAATAAGGACTGTCAATCATTAGGAAGGCAGAGGAAGCCTTACTAATTTGACCTCATATGACCCTTGGGTGACCTTGAACCTCACCCAAAAAAAAGTAGCCAGAGTTTTTGACCATGACCCACCTATCCTGAAAATCTGAAGTCAATCCGCCCATCCATGCCCGAGATATCGCATCCGGACGGAAGGACGGACATTGCAAAAACAGTATGCCTCGCGGTGGAGGCATAAAAACCATGGAAAACTTACATCCATGTTATAATGCATTCAAGGGTATTCATTCTCAACACCATTATAAAAGAACACACACAACACGTAATATACATAAAATTGTCAAAACCCAACTTTTGTATACTTTCTCCATCAAATAGTCACTGTGGCATCAATATTAAGTAATTAAGTACTATTGCTCATTACAGTGTAATAGTATCCCAGCTAACAAGTGACCTTTTACCATTTATAAATTAAATTTCATGACTCTATTTTTCTACAAAGATGACCTTCCGCTTAGGTTTTAAAGATGAAATTTGAGCAAGCATCATCCAAGTAATCTGAGAACCCTACATAAACTCTAGTTTGTTTTTGCATGGAATACTGTTTATAACACAAACATTTGAGCTCACCTGTGTCCAGTGACAATATTACCCAGACATTACAGTATCCTTACACTTGGATATATAATCACAATTTCATAACTGAACAATATTGGGGTAAATTTGTTTTTTTAATAGATGCACTATTTAATCCTGCACATTATGACACCACATTGAATCCAATGTAACCTCAAAAAGTAAAGTTACAAGCAATTGAATAGACGAAGGTTCAGTTTTAAAAGTGACAAACTGGCCTATACAAGGAGCAAAAAGATTCCAACAAGTGCAACAAAGAGACAACACAGTTTCTTCAATGAAGCGTTATTTAAAGCTGTTTTTATTTCAGTTTTACTTCTCTGTACTTTTCATAACTTTCATTTTATTTGTCAGTTCTTTTGTTTCAGTTTTCTTTTGCTCCTTTTGTTTTAAATTAAAGCCAAACGCATAAATTAGCCATTCACCACTCTCAAACCAGATGTCTAGTTTGTGGAGTTTTGAATAGGCCAGTTTGCCACTTTTAAAACTGGACCTTCGTCTAATCAAATGCTTGTAACTTTGCTTCTTGAAGTCACATTGGATTCAATGTGGTGTCATAATGTGCAGGATTAAATAGTGCATCTATTAAAAAAACAAATTTACCACTGTCTTTCGTCACAACAGCAAAACACATTTCAAATCTTGAACTATGTACTGGTCCAATCTTCTCTTATATTGTACTACTGGCCATACTCATGTATGTAAAGACTGCATAAAGCTGTCCAAATCATACTCTGTCTCATATTGTTTTTCGTCCCACAGATCTTCCAGGTTTTGTAGCACAGCTTTTGCTGATTGCTTACTGGTATCTGATGAAGATGCTGACTTGTCTTTGTCTCCTGCTGAGTCACTACTGCCAGAATCCTGAAGAGAAATATCAAAGTGTACATTAGAAATCACTTTTATGTGCAAATTAAAAATGGAATAATGCACCAAAATTTTACAATTTTGATATTTTCTTAAAGATTTTGGCATAATAAAGTGGAACATCACATATATGAGAGTTCCTACTATGAAACTTTTAAAGGGCCGTATTGACCGCCCCAACTACATACACCAGGGTAGGGTTCAGAATTGGATAATGACATTTTTTACCATCTAGTATATGGAATTTGACAACTTGTAAACAGGTTTGATTCTTAGCAATAGAAAAAAGGTCAATAAGGTCAAATTTTATGGGTGCTATTGGTGACAGATATTATATCCATATGTTGGTGCTTGGCTGGCCTGGTCACCTATTACAGCTCTTTAAGGATCTATTAACTCATTCATTTATTACATTCAGCAATTGCATAGAAATTCCAATGAAAGGTTGTCATGGGAATCAAATCAGAATGACATGTCACCCTCTTTATTTCCCACAACTGACTGCAATAATTGTGTACAGGTATTAGTTTGTGAACATTTACATCCCCTCTGAAGGTTTTGAGAATAGGATTAGCAATGCTTGATTTATATGCGAGTGACACCCCTGGGAGGTAGGACCTTTTGGCGTACTCTCGCCAGTTGAGAAATCCTGAGCCAAAGACTTTGTATATGAAGTGTGCATGCATTTCAAATATTTAGATACACCGCTTCTCAGGTTTTTGCCCAGGTTATTTCTATTTAGTTTCAGCCTGTTTTGGGGTCTTTCAGACCAAATTCACACCTTTTTCCGGATTTTCACACTAGTTTTACGTTTTTGGGGAAAACTTACTGGTATCTTTGATAGTTGTGATATAATAATAAGTCATACACATACCTGATCCAGAGAAAATAAGTCAAGTAGCTGATCAGTTCCCATTGAATGCAAGCTTGCATTGTCTTGTGTGATTACTGTATTGGCTATGTTTAACTTGAACTTCTGCAATCTGGAAGAAAAATAAAAACAAAATGAAAATGCTCACTATAATAATAAAGCCAATGAGGATAGTTTCAATATATACCTGTAAAGCTTTTGTCTGGATTAGCACAGATTTCTAGACAAAATGATTTGGATTTATGCCTATAAAGTGCATATTGTCTATTCAGAGCCACTATTTAACAATAATTCAATAGATATAAATACCATTAAAAATGATATTTGTAGTCAAAAATCACATGATAAGAATGAATGGCACATTGTAAAGTTTAATCATGGTGTGTGGACTCGCCCTCCCTACACCTTTATACTTTGTTCAACTTGGTTTTAGTTCCTGTTTAAGTCAATTCATAAAAGTGCATATCAAAGTGCACGTGGCGTAGGTCCTGCATCCAACTGAATGGATGCCATACTATATCAATCCAAGATGTTATGACCGCCTATTACGAGATGAATAAAGAATAGCTGTGGACATTATATTTTCTATCTTGCAACACAGTCCATAAACTTTGAATGTATGTGGGGGTGCGTATCCAATGTTTCACAGATTTCTCATTTGTGTTCCTTGATTGCTGGTGATTACAGATAAACACATCCACATATCTTTTGTGCTCCCTACGCTATCACACTTGTACTTACCCCATAATTTTCTCTTCCAGTGTTCCTCTTGTTATTAATCTGTACACATTGACTACCTTCTTCTGACCAATACGATGAGCTCTATCCATGGCCTATTGACAACATAATAATATCACATGCAATCAGACATCAACATAATCAACATTTCACTGTGACAATGGAACATGGGATTCAGCAAAAATTACAGCAACTGATGCAATGCATTGTAGATTTATTTTAAGAATAGGAATAGACTAGATTTTGATTTATGTATTCAAACTGTGACATCTCTTTGTTGAAAATCTTGTGAAGTGATATCTCAAGATGATTCTTTGTATGATATTTAATTGCAAATAAATAATTAAAATGTTTTCAGTTAATGGAACACACACAAAATTATGTTTAATAAGAGGAAAATGGCCTGATTTAAAGCTTTCTTATTATTGTGTTCAACTCCTATTACCAAGTCCTAAACTTGATATAGGTTCTATTAAAGAGGTCAAAAGAAAATCTCAATTGTGAAAAACTGAATCAATTACACATGGATGTAAATTGTGTTATGATAATAAATTTGACTAATTGATTGAATTATGTAACAAATATTGCTAACTTCCAAACTTGACAGATAAGTTCCTATTGTGAATCCTGATTTACTTGATAGCCCTTAATTGAAACAAAGAGTATTTATGAAAATGAAAAACTGTTATTTAATGTGCTATGTTACCCAATGGTCCTGCACAGATCAAGTTCCAAACTTTTACATGGTATTTCACAAGTCACCCATGACAAGTAGGAAATATATTAGCTATGGGTTTATCGAGAGCTTTGTGAACTTTAATATTTGTGGCCTGTTTAACTGTTTGTTGGTACTTTATAATGTGTAGTGTATCTCATCTCAGATCCAGTCCATCTTTCTGGCTTGCTGTTATTTGTAGCTTATCTGCTGTATTCCTATATTAGATATGGGTTATGTCACCAAGTTGTAATGAATATACAAACCTGTAAATCTTTGGTTGGGTTCCAGTCATGTTCTACAAATATCACGGTATCAGCGCCAGTCAAGTTGAGACCTAACCCACCAACATGAGTAGTTAACAACAGCATATCAATGGAAGGATCATTGTTGAATCTAAAATGAAGAATGGTATACAAATTTTGTTTTCAGCATGTATAGTGTTGGAAAAACAGGTATGGATTAGACGAAGAGGAATGGTCAACATCTCGGGCAGAGAAATAATCTTTAGAGTCTTCTGATAAGATTTGTATAATCAGGCAAAACTGGTTCCTGGTTTAGTAGAGGAGAAAAATCACAGTGGATACCTGATTGAACAAGATGAGAGAAAAGTTACTTGGAAGCAAGATAGGTTGTCATTCCACAGAGAAAAACACAGCTGTTTATCATCTCCAGCCCAAAAACTTACTATTTAATATAACAATACCGACACGTTCTGATGCCAAATTCTTGGTATAAAACTTTCTTTATACTCAATTGGTTTTGAAAATGAATTTGAATGAATGCATGTGCTTTGCAAGGCTGTTTGTTTTTGTTTTGTTTTTTCCAGTGGTGTTAAGTGAATAGATTTGATAGTGATCTGCATTTTTGCGAGCACCATTGAGTATAAATTCAGTGTTGACTCACCTATGTACAAGGTCATGTCTCTGTCCTGCTGGGACGCTACCATCTAAACGAAGGTATGTCACTTTGGGCATCTGGGCTCTGTCAAGTAAAATGAAGCTCATGTTAGTAAAATAGCCCCAACAAATGTACAAGTTGCTATAGATTGAGGTTGCCAACAGGTTCGCTGTCATATAAGTATAAAACTGTCAAACATTTATCAGGATTACCTTTGACATCTCCAGGACAAAATATTTGGAATTTTGCACATTAACTTGTCTATGGAGTATGGAATTAAGAGTGGTATCAAAATGAGCTCTGGAACAAACTGCCCCATACCATCCATGGGGCTTTTTGAACTTATTGCTATTGTCATTAAGAAATTGCCTCTTTATTTAACTGTTACTATACTTTTTGTGCAGTTTATCTCATTGGGATTTCAGAGTGATGTCAGTGCTTTTACGTGTTTGTGTTGCACGCATGCCAACAAACTGTCCTTGTATGCATGTGTATTAGGCTCTGAGCAATTGGGTTAGCCCCTGCGATTCAATATTGTAAACAGCAAAATGCATGCCTATGACAATCCCAACTCCCAATGAGACCAACAAAGAATAGTGTTACTCACTTGATAAGGTCTTTCTCCACAATATCCAGCATACTCTTGAGTTGACAAAACAACAAAACCCTATGCTGACCCACTGCTGCCTCTGTCAACTCATCCTGACCACTTGATGTAGATGGCAAACTCTCCCCACCAATGCCACAATCTTGTAGAAGTTGCCTGCAATAGAATAGCAATATTTTACAGAATTACAGATTCAAAATAATTTAAAATTAGACTTCAACACAACTTGTTTATTTCACTTATCAGGAGTGCCTTTCTCGTCATCAGCTGATGCTTTAGCTCTGACGACGAGGAAGTTCCTTTAAAGTGCTCCTGGTAAGCGATATAAATAAGTAGTGTTGAAGTCTAATTTTCAATTATTCTCATGAATATTTTAGTTGATGATTAATAATCAAACATTAAAATTGATGGTTCATGGTTTGTAGTTTGTACAGAGGAAGAAAGGAGAAAGAACGGAAGAAAGACAGAAAGACTTGAAGGAATGAAGACAGAAGAAAAAACAAAGAAAGAAAGATTGACAGCTACTTACTTGAGTGCAGTGAGTTTAGGTGAGTGTTGTAGGTCATGTAATGATGACCTTTGCTCCTTGAGTTGTTTGGTGATATGTTCATACTGAGGATGTTTGGTGTTCACTACTAGTAATGGATGATTGCACACCTTACGCAAGTACTGTAGAGCCTGTACAAAATAATACACACAAACAAAACAATTAGGAAAGTAGAGAAAATACTGTTGAGAAAATTTCACATGATCACTTTCATTCAGTGTCTTAGCTAGCCACCCCTTTGTCGGTCATTTTAGATGGGAAGTTTGCTCCTGGTACGAGCAAAAATAGTGCCTTTGGACAGATGCTACATTGTAATTGCAGGTGTTGAGAAAGGCTTTTGGACCTTTTTACAAAACAAAACCTTTTACAAAACAAGGCCATAGCAACACATATTTGAATTCTTTGAACCCCATATAGGCATTATAGAAGTCTGGTAAAAGGTCAAATTAGGACAGCCAATTTTATTCAAATGATGGGCAAACCTCAATTTCTAGCTTAGACCCTGCTTTCATTGCTTATAAACTCTTGTAATATCAAGGTAGTTTGTAACATGCCTGACCAAAAGGAGGGGTTGCAAACTAGGTAAAGGCAGGTCGGAGGGGAGCATGACCTAGCGGTGGTTGCACTCAAATATTGAGACAAATAAAGCTGATACACAAGAGAAATGGGATATGGATTAATTCTACAAAGGAGATCACAAGGCTTGATATAACAGGGCATAATTTCCAACAATGTGCATGATTTTTCTCGGGAGGGGGAAAATGCCCAAAACTTTTGTTTTGATATATTATTGGCCTTAACTCGAGAACCGCAAGACATATGGAAATAAAAAATGATTATTGGCTTCCCTGAGTCATTTCCCATAAGATCATTGCATTATTAGCTTCAACCTCTATACTTACTTGGAATATATGAGTTGTGGCTGGTGTTGCTTTTTTGGCATCTTTCTCTGCATCATGTATGGTGTTTTCAACACCCTTCCTGGCACGGGAACGAGCAAAGTCTTCATACAGCTGAATCTGTTCATATAAAAAATAAATTCTTACTTAATAATTCATGTAATTTTGGTATTCCATTTAGACATATGATCTAAACACAGAATCAAATTGTACCTCTAACTGTTGGTATTGACTTACATTTCATCAGAAGACTGCCAACTCATGTTAGGGATCACTTGATTTGGTCACTTTACCCTAGGTCATACATTTCATTGTATTTTTCCACTATGAAAGATCGCTGGTTGACTTTGATTTAAAGGTTCTGATTGGCCGATTCAATCATATGACAATCATAACAACAGACCAATAATCTGATTGGCTGATTACGTTGGTCAGCGCAGATCGGCGCACTTGAAGGGAACACAAAGTTCTGCGGATGTCGCTCATTAACAGGGTGCTCGTGTCAATCTGAGTAAGGGACTGCCGTTCTTCTCTACCAAGATTACGATACACTATTTTCTCCTCCATAGGTAATATTCAAACAAACACAATCTGCAAAATTCTGCACCCATGTTTAATTCATTGCATAATCCTGGTATTTGTTACTTACTTGGAGTGGACTAAGCTCACAATAGTAATCTTGAATGATCTTTGGTGGTAAGTCATCCAACACATCTTCCTTGAGACGTCTTAGAACAAATGGCAACACCTGCCGATGAAGAGCCTCCATGGCTAGTGCACCTGAATAACAATATGAAAGACAAATGGCAGAGTTGTCAATACCACTACAATCAGTGGCGTAAAGCTGGAATGGTTTTTTTTGGGGGGGGGGCAGTCCATGTTGAGGGGTGGGGCACAACTTAGACATGAAAACAAAAAAATGTCATATTCTATAATAGTTAATACATTATAGCATGATTTTTGTAGTTCTCTTCCTTTGTAAGGATGCAAAAAGCTACAACTGCATGGAGTGTGGGGGCCTATTTCGTCAGGGGAGGGGGAAGTCACTATCCCCCCCCCCAAGTCCTTTGTTCACATTTTTACCTAGAAAATGAAAACCAAAAGAACTATATCTTTTCTTGTAAACTTTTGATGAGAACGTATTTTAAGCATACATAGCGTATTTACTGCATTGAAGCACATTTGTCTCCGATTGGCTGCTGAGGCGATCTGCTGTTGCAGAGTGGAAATTTACGAATGAACTTTGGGCCATACTCGTTGTTAGCTCTGACTTTGAAACATTACGGTAGTATGCGCTCGTTAAATGTTTACGGCAAAATATTATAGGTGTGTATGGGGTGGTATGTGTGTGTGGGGTGAGATGGGAGTGAGGCTGATTTGATTCTATCTGCTTCAATTTACACTTCTTCACCATCAAATCTCATCAGTAGATTAACTTAAGTTTAATGACCCCAATATTGATGGCCAATTCATACCAATGATAAGCTAAGTGAACTTTAACAACTTAAATATTGACACACTGATAAAATTTGATTTGATTTGAAGAACAAACCTGATGAATCTTTTCAATAAGTAAATCACACAGCTAGTAATCTCTCTGCTGTTTTTAGATATTCTACTGAAGGATACCTAAACACATACATGTAGAGGAACCACCTGATCAAGCATGACCATTTACTAGCAGTTCTTACTTATTTTGCAATTTGTAATCAATGGTGAGTTAATACCCTTATATGTTATCTCAACCCCCACACACCTCCCCCAGCCAGGGGAAATTGACAACTTCTGTTGGGCAACCAGAAAGTTCAGAAGCCCTGGCCCAATGGGCAAGCTTAAAATCTGAAATGATGTTAAAACTTTTTATTTGTAAATTTTTATTTAAATGAAATATACTGCACACTTAAAATGTAATAGAGAAGGTTAATTATATATATAAATAAATTAAGCCGTAAAGAGTGCAAAGTACTGAAACGTCCCTCTGCACAGGAAAAATGGGTGAAGTTTGAACGGTTCAAGTATGGGCACTGTTGTGCAACTGATTAATGAGCTTGGGCTGTCCGATTGGGCAATTCATTTTGAAAATTTTTTATGGCAGCATGAACTTATCTCTCAATTTTCTAATAGTGTTATCAAAATCAATCTTGAACATGAGGTCCAGGGTTTGATTCCTGGTGATAGAAAAATAAATAGTCTGAATTTAATTGGCAACATCTGCATATTAAATCAGACTTAAGCTGTCAGTCCTGTGTTCAGAAGAACCATAAATGTACATGTAGCTTGCAGTCAGTTTTGAGAAGAGTAGGATGTTAACCCCTGACTGTCCCAACCCGCTATTCTAATGGACCCCCATTGGAAATAAGCTTCAGAACAGTCTATCTTGGGATATCCAGGGATGTCAACCCGAATAAATCAAAAAAGAAACAAAGAGTAGCAACTAATTTAGCAAGTCACAAGACACACTTCTTTATGTGAGTTGCTATTTTAACTCATTTCTTGCATGTTTCAGATAATAGCAACCACAACAGCAATAATGACAGCAGCCCAAGAAGTTAACGCAACTATCAGGGGTCCATGGGAGCTAGTGAGGGAATTAGGTAATAAAGCAAGACCAGCTGGCTACACACAATGGGGACCTGATAGGCTCTCGAATGCATGCGGCCTTGCTATCAATCCTAGTAATGGGGATGTTGTTGTTTGCGACAGCTGGGCGTCAAATGTAAAAGTATATTCAAATGACGGGGAGCATAAGTTCAGCATGGAGACCTATCTCGGACCAAAACCAGATACCTCTCGAGGTCTAGGAAAGAAACGAGGAAAGAAACGAGGTAAGAAACGTCAACGGGTGTCAGCAAGTCTTGAGGAATCAAGCTCATCACAAGAGACTGTGGAAAAATCTTGGCCATGGCAAGTTGCTGTCAATTCAGATGGAAATACCTATTTTATTACTGACTGGGGAGAGAAGATCAAAATGTATGACTCACAAGGAGAGTTCAAAGGTCAATGGGTGTCATCATGTCAACAATCATCGCCTGGTTCTTCGCGTCTGTACGGCCTTGCAATGAACCATGAAGGCCATTTACTAGTAGGCGATTGTACAAATAAGCATATCAATATACATAGGCAAGATGGCTCCTATATAAGCAGCATCAAAGTAAACATAGAACCCCGATATCTAGCAGTAACATCCCAAGATACAGTTGCAGTAGCTGAGTGGGGGAAACCACCAGAGGTAGTAAGCAATGCAGGCCAGGTGATACACACACTCAAGCATCCACTAGATGAGTCTAATTGGAGTCCAAGTGGAGTTTGCCATCACCAAGGCATTATTCATATAGCTAATAGCTCAACCAGTAACACCTTGTGTTATGATAGCGTGTCTGGTGAATATCTAGGTCAGATGGAAATACCGTCTAGTATAAATGTCACGGGAATTGCCATGGCAACAAATGGTAAAACGCTATTACTGTGTGATCCACCATCAGTAAAGATGTTTTCTTTATCATAAACTAACCAAATGCTTCATATCTATTGACAATTCTAATGGGACTTACAACTAAATGTGTTATATTACTGACATTTCCAATCAGACTTAAATCAAACAGTAGCCAATAGAATGTTCTTTCTTGTAGTGTAAATATTTGCAGATAGCACCAACCATCTGGGAGGGGGAGTTGCAACAAAACAAAAAGATATAACGGAACTTAATCAAGAGAACACTGGCAGGGAACGCTAAATAGTGACAAAGAGTCACTACTTTCAAAGTGACTATGGCTCTCAAACAACATTCTTGCACTGACCCCACCAGTTGTCCCCATTTGTCCTGTAGGACATCATATTCTTACCTGCTTCTTGCTCCTTGGAGGAACTTTTAGCATCTCTGCTTTGTATGATGGGTTTGGCATATTTGGCACTGAATTGCTTCTCTGTACCCAAGAACCCAGGCATGAGGAAGTCAAACAGGGACCATAATTCTAGAACATTGTTCTGAAAAGAAATGAATATAGATATTATATTCACAGATGTTTTAATATTTATGAGGCAAATGAGCCAATAGGAAGTAGGAACTCTACATGTACTTTGTTGGATGGGTTTGGTATATCTAGGAGTAATTTGCCTCCATCTAGACATAAAATATGTTCTTCTTTCTTCTGTAAGAAGCATTCAACATTTTGATGTAAAAAGCTGGCAACCATATGATAGTAGTCTAGTGGTCTATCTACTAATGAATTTATGATGATTGATGAATAAATATTATATGAGTAACTTAATCTTATTGGAGGAATTTCTTGAAGAAAGACATCTGATGAGTGTAAGGTCAAATTCTCTGATCTGCTACAAAAGAACAAGGTTTAGATTTCAAATCCATCTACCAGTTAAAAAGGTTTTTAAATTAAAATTGGGAAAGAAAGGGAGTCCCAGCACTATATGTCAGTGCCCATTTTTTACATTACATTTACATTATCTACTTACTTGAATAGGTGTTCCTGAGAGAATGAGTCTATTAGCAGCTGGCAACTGCTTGATGGCTTTGGCAAGCTTTGTACGCCCATTCTTGATAATATGTCCTTCATCAAGGATACAGTAGTTCCATTTGATGGTTCTGAAAAATATAAAATATCAAAGTGTTACCAAATTTACTCAAATATTAATTTAAGGGTACATGCCCATGAGTTTCATTCAGGGGCGTGTTTGTAAAACGGCACAGCGCATTAGTAAAAAGAATAAAAAATACTAAAATTTTCACCGGGTTCGAACCACTGCCAATTTCACTGAATGCTAAAGATGCCTATGCTGTGCCACGGTGACTGTGGTTAACATTCGGCGATTTTCAAAGATATACATATCAACACGTTTCTAGTGTATTGAAAATCATTTTGATTTTGATTTTGGTAGGAATACGGTCATAGAAAGACATATGACTCTACTTGTCTGTTTGTTTTCATTTAATACAAATTAATTTTGATGAATTGAACTGGTACAACTCTTAGCACTTTCGTGATAAACGACGATTAATTTAGTAATAATAAAATGAAAACGCTGGGTCATTCACGGCGTCATTTGTAATTTATGTCAAAACCTGGGAGGACCACACACATCCGTGCTGCATGTATCGTGCTCAATCGATACTCAATGATCCAGACAATAGCGTTTGAATATACCGCCCTGCTTGACACCTCTTGTCACTTGCGTGAAGATATACTATAGGCCTACCCTAATAGCTTACAATAGATACCACACCGTAAATAGCTCTGTTCGTTATCTCGCTGTGCTAGTTTATACACGCAACGTACGGACTTTTGAACCATATTTTGTTCAAAAATGATAGGAAGGGACTGTTTTCAGCTAAAATGTTGGTTATCAGCAGATGCTTAATGATACCGGGAAGTGTTGCAGAAAGGTTAAGCGTACTCTTTATTTATTCAAAATATGTATATCAATAAATTTAAATTTGAAATCCAAAAAGTAAATGTCAGGTCAAAATTCTCACCTTAGAATTATTGTGAAATAAAATCAAACCAAATTTAGGCTCCGCAAACAACGTCCAATTATTCCCATTGGTGTTTGCTACACATGCATATAATAAATTATGATTTGGGGCTAATTTGAGAAGAGTTAATGCCTCGAGTTTCAAAATACACCGAGTGATGTTTTTGATCAAAAACATCGACAATTCAAGACTCTGTAAAAACAAATCAAGAATTTTCTGGGATAATTGCAACTAAGTGCAATGAAAGTTATGATCTAAGCTACCAGATGCATCATTAATTTCCTGACTATGATATTTAGTTGTGGGAAAAGATTACTTTATTGTTTTGGCGGGATTATTTCCCGCCAAAAATTTCAACCAAAAAGAGCATGTAGCCTTAAATAATATCCATGAGACAAATTTGAGCCATATTGTATAGGCCTATATAGAGGAACAGGAGTCAATGGGCTATATGGAAATCCATGCACCCCTTAAAGAAGACATGACCTTAATCTTTCACACAGGGAGTGTGTAATTCTTAGTCAGTGGGAGTAGTCTAGTTCGTAGACACATTTTTGATTGGACAATCGCAAGATTTCGGTGCCGTTTATCAGGCCGTAGAGCGACCCCGTCATCATGCGCCTTGATAATGCCTTACACGCGTGTAGAGGTGCGCGTATATATCGCGCTGTATCGTGAACTAGTCTTGCGGAATCGTGGCCAGCAAAGCAGTCGCCGCAACAGAATATGTGAAGTTGTAAACAAGTTTCGTTCATTTTATAATGAGGGAGTTTTATGACGGTAACTTAGTTTTTGCTTTAAAAAATTGTTTACAGTTATTAAAATAATATTTAACTGACTAAGAATGAGAATAAACGATAGTAATTTTTATTTTGCCTATCCTCTACCGTGTGATAGACGACAGGCAGGTCCAATATTTTGAGTAGTGGATGCCGCGCAGCCGATATCCACTACTATCGTTTATTCTCTAATTCACTTACCTAAAGAAGTCGATATCATTGCGGACTATATCATAGGATACAACCACTAGATTGTGCTTTTTCACCTTGCCACGTAATCTGTAAGTGAACAAACAAATCAGCTTTATTGTAATTAGCTCAATTGGCACAAGCCCTGCATGCAGTGGATTACTATATTCTAAATCTCTTATCACTCATGATTCATGATTTATTCAAGAGTATTAACATATTCTTTGGCGTTTTTGGTTTTCTTAAGTATTTGTTTTTCAGTATTCTTCAATAAAATCAGTACAAAATGCTGAAAATCAATACTAGTTGGCCGATCTGCAGCTGGCAGCAGAGTCAAAAGCATTGTGACCATTTTTGTAGCAGTGTGAATCAAGTCTTGGATGTGTTGCCCTCCTAAATACTCCTACAAGAGTTCTGACTGGAGGTGCAAACAGATAACTATCTAATCATGAGTCAACCGCAGTAAGAAAACATTTTAAGGGCTAAACAGTAATTTTGACAGCAAAATAAGATTTCTATTTTGACATAATTAAATAAAAAACACACCATTTGCTGGCAAAAAACAATGGATAGTCTTTCTATGGTCACATAAAGAACAAGCAATTTATTTAAATGGATGGCCAATCTCAATTTATAGCTACGGCACTCCTGCAACCTACCTGACTCTTTCCATTGGTGGTCCTGTATAATGTAGTGGATTGAGATACTTTGTGGAACAGAATTTCTTGACCTCATACACCCAATGTCCAGTTAATGTTGGTGGACACACTACTATACATGGTAGTGGTGTGCCATCTGCAGCACTGCTGCTTTTCTATAGAAAAAACAAAAGCAACAAACAAAGCAAGTTATATAAGGCTTAAATCGGATACGGATTTAAATATGCAACTCCTCACCATATGAGTTGCCTGAATGGAACAGAAATATGATGTACAGATTTAACCATACTATGCAACTCAATGGCTAATTACTGTTTTTTAAATTTAAGGCATTAACAACTTAGAGGATTACGGCTTGTCGCCTAGATAGCAGTTAACCTCCTTTTTGAAGCTGGTCCATTTCACAATTCCTGGAATGTGAGGCGGGAGGGCATTCCATGTGCGGGCTGTAGATGGAATGAAGGACTGTTCATGACTAACAAAGATAGACCTTGGAATTTGAACTGCAAATTTGTGATATTGAACGGAGCGGCAATGACGAGGGTCAGTCTGAAGCTGGTCATGAAGTAGTTTGCACAGTAGCTTCGGAGCATTCTGATCAAAGTTAAAATAAATCTATGTTACGCGTCCATATAGTTTTGGTTTGCAAGGAACCTTATTAATTGCCTGAATGGAACAGAAATATGCAAATGAATCTGACGTATGTATTTCCAAACCATTACTAAGTATGTAGCAAACTGGAATCCCTTGAAACAAGGATATATTTGCCCTTAAATCAGAAAAGCATTCTTCTTAAAATACCATAAAACATACCATGTGTTGTTGTTTGAGGTAGTAATCCCCTGCCATGATGCATATAGACATGAGTGTCTTGCCCAAACCCATATCATCACATAGTATTCCATGTAACTTGTACTTGTTGAGAAAAGCAAGCCAGTTTACACCATCCTGCAAGCAAACATACCACAAACACTTATCTTTACCTTTTCCAGGAAAAAAAATCTTTATCAAGATTTGAAGTGGAAACACACTACTTATAAATACATCTCCCTCTGTGGCTGAATTGATAAGAGCATTTTGCAAGTAATATGAAAGTTGCCGATTTAAATCTGGACCCTTAGATGCACATGCTTTGAGTTTTTCTTTCGGCATTTATGTGCACAGGCTGCTCTGGGGACAGATAAAAACTTGTTTTTATGATTTTGAAATGTTTATACTGCAATATAAATAAGAACAAAAATATCAAATCCAGATAAAAAGCTGGCGGGCCAGTTTTACACACCCACAAGTATGGAAAAGATACACCGCTACAAACAGCACACACCTGTGCAAACACACAAACAAACTTGAACTTAAATTCTTTAGCTTAGCAAGACTTTACCTGTTGGTACCTCCTGAGTTCAGCTTTGATAGGTACAGGTATGGCATAATTGTCAAGCTTGGAGCCATCTAACAATTGTTCCAGAAATCTACGCTCCCTAGCTTTCTGCTCAATGAGGGCCTTTGTCATGGACGGTGGATCAGGTATTCCTGCCTGAGGAAGATAAACAATGCAAACAACATGCATATTATTACATGTACAATACAAAATATGTTAATCAGTGTTTGAATTGAAGATATGATAGTAAGACTCATGTACCAGTTTAAGAAGACTTAGCTGATCCTAGTTGTCAAAGTTTTACCATATGTAGCTTGTACAGAGTTGCATCCCTGAATGATGCAGAATCAATTATGAAGTGTATTCATTCTGTGGTAGGTGACTTGGTATGTTAAGTACTATGATCCCATGTAACGATGCCCTGTATAAATTATGACTTATTCCATAGCTTTTGTATGTTGTGTTAAAAATATAAAAGAAACAGCCTTTTTCATTATGACATTAGTATTTATTCCCTCATCCTTAGACAGTTTGATCATGCCATATATTTGTGTATAGGCTACTTGGATATGTCAGCAAAGTTTTGAGATCCAGATGCAAATGCCAAAACCTAATCTCATCACAATGATATTCCTACCTTTTTTATGATGTTCCTCTTCATGATTCATAAGAAATATATTCCTACTTTTTTTCCAATGATTTCCCTCAATATGCATTAAGAACATGTTATATTTGTTCCAATAGTTCCATAATTTTTTTTTCATACCAAAATGTCTCTATTTTGTCACTGATACCCAAGTGGAAGCATATCATTATATTCACATGGTTGAAATCTAGTTGTGATAGAGCAATGTCATATGGAGCTTACCTCTAACGGCATGAGTCTAATTAAAGTTGCAAATGACTGTGTAGCAAGAAGACGTATGCATTGTATCTGGTCACTCATTTGACCTAATAAAGGTACTACAAGCAATACAATGTATGGTACTATATCAATACCTAGTCTGTCTATGATGCCTGTGTATAGCAAGTCAAGGAATCAAATCAATGGTTAATTCAAGAAAACTTAAGTCTGACAAGGATACAACTTACAGTAGCTACCTCTTACCTAACTACAACAAAAAATCTGAAAACTTCAATTTGAAACTTGGCATTATCATTTCCTCTCCCTCACATGTCTACTCCAATAGACCATTTCAAATCAAAATCAAAAAAGTTAGAAAAACCAGGTGCAGTGAGTGGTATTTATTTGCATTTATTCAGTAAGCTAGAGGGTTAAAATGGTGAAGAAATATCTTGAATCACAGTATCCTTTTGGAGTGAAAATACAGCTTAATATTTGGCCAATGCCAACATATGGGGTCATCAGGTAAAAGATTTTCCTAACATATTGACCTAACACCTCCGCTATTTGGCACTTCACAATATGACAGTAACAGAAAGAAAAGTGCAAATGTTTTATTTTGACTATCCTCTACCGTGTGATAGACGGTCCAATATTTTGAGCAGTGGATGCCGGCACAGCCGGCATCCACTACGATAAAAATATTGGACCTGCCTGTCGTCTATCATAGGTAGAGGATAGTCAAAATAAAAATTCCTATTGTTTATTCTCATTCTTAGTCAGTTAAATATTATTTTAATAACTGTAAACTATTTTTAAAGCAAAAAAAAGTTACCGTCATCAAAACTCCCCTTTTTCTAAAATGAACGAAACTTACTTACAACTTCACATCTTTTGTTGCGCGTACTGCTAGCGTGTGCCAGTATTCCGCACTGCGTCTATGCATACAACGCAATACATACGCGCACCTCTATGAGCATGTAACGCGTTATCAACACTCATGGTGACGTGGGGTCGTCTACAGCCTGATAGAAGACACCCAAAATCATGCGATTGTCCAATCAGATTATGTGTCTACTAATAGACCACTCCCACTGACTAAGAATTGTACATATATTTTAGAAAACACTGATGACTCATTTATTCTCAATTGCATATTCCGAGCGCCATTGAGCATATTCTTTCTGTTATTGATACTGGCGCTAAACAAATTAGAATTGCATTGTATATATGAAGGATACAAGACAATGCTTCTAAAGCACCCTGTCTCTTAACATCATCATCTGTAGCACCTAGTGTTGGAACAACATGGGCTAACACCTCATTCATAGTAGCTGTAGTAATCACTTGACTCAGCATGCCCAGACATCGTGCAGCCATATGACGGACTGCTGTGTAGGGGTACTGAAGACATAGAATCAAGTATGAAAGCAGGCTGCATAGCTGGAAAAAAAGATGGCAAATCAGAGATGTGATTAAAACAAGGTATGCGTGTGTAGTCATCACAACAATTATAATTATAATAGTATGTGTTTGCACATGGGTAATAGCCACAAGAAGAATAGCATGTGTAACCTTGGACTTGTGTGCAACCATGGACTGTCCGATGTTTTCTTTTCATGTGCAATAGAGAACAAATGCCTTACAAAATGCATTTCAGCTTCATGACCTCCACTGGTATGTTATTGCTTCAAATTGTATTAAAAATTTTTGACATAAAATGTCCACATAAAATGACAAGAAAAAAAACATCTATGGTGTCTAATTACTATCAGTCATACTTGCATAGTTCTGGCACACTATTTGCAGCATTTGTGTGTGTGGGGGTGTGTGTATGGATCATGTATTTAGGTATATATGATTAAGATGTGATACATATGGACTTGGTCATGCTATACCATGACCACCCACCAAACCATTATATCTGCAGTTTTGAACCAACCTGTTAAAAAAAAAATTTCATGGTTTGATTGTGTTAATCATGTATCCTTGATTTGTTGGTAACGATCCTGTAATTGGGTTATCCCATGTCATCACTTTACTCCACATACCTGCTACATGTGTGCTTATCTGTGTGTGCTTTACTTTTATAATTAATAAAGAAATTATGCAGATCCTAGGTTGCATTTTGATGTAGCAGTCATGTCTATAATCACTGGAAACCGATGGGTACCAATCATTTTGATACAGCCTGTACATGTGTGAATAGATGGTCTACTTACCTGGCTTTGTAAGCTTACATGTGCAGCTGGCCCTAAGACTTCTAGTATTTGGAATGAATTGACAAGCTCTTGGGCTGCACAGTCATTGTCATGAAGTGATGCACGGTCTGCAAATAGGAAGAAAATGGTGATATGGCCCGATTATTAATAAAGCACTCACATAAGAATATAAGCCTTTTGTAAAACATGTCATTCCTCCACCCCCATGATATACCCACAGGAATGACCCCAGGGCAAGAACTGGCATCCAATGTAGTATCTTCAATGTAGCTTTCATTGTTGACATATTAATGATTACTTAATCACCCATTTATTTGATTTTGCAAAGCATTTTGGGGTCAAGGGAAGCCAGTAATAACACATCATGAATAGCAGGTTACTAAAATGTCACATGACAGATGCTGTACTACCACAACACGCTTTGAATTGGATTGTGAACTTGACATTCAACAGTCAGCACAAAGCAACTTGTACTGTCTCAGGCATTGTTTGAAAATTATCTCATGAGAACTGAGTATACAAATTACATATTATATACACTTAGCTATAGTATGCCACTCTCTCAGTCCCTGTGTGACACCCAGATGTAAAAGTTCTATATTTCTTTACTTTCTCAATGAAAACTACTCACCAAACTTCTCTAGGTTAACATGTTGATATAATGGTCCTACTACAGCCTGCCATAGAGGTCCGAGTGATGTCACCAGATTCCCTTCAAAATGCCTGGCAAGTGTAGAGATTCCAAACTCTGCTCCTCTGCGTTGTAATCGATTCTGATCCTTGATCTCATCTTGTAGATCAACGCTGGTCAGAGATGATGAGAGATCAACAAGATGGCTATCACGACTGCGAGATTTGGAAAACATGGCACGACGACTTGCTGTGGCAATGGCAGCTGCCTATGAGTGAAATGATGACAACAGATAATAACAAAATGCTAACATGACAAGAACTATACGGTCCACAACTTATTAGTTAAACCCTGATACTTTTTAGAATATGTCAACAAATATTTAACGAAATGTAAAAATGTAAAAAGATATGTATAGCCCTATTGTTTTACACATGTGGACCAATTTATAGCGTCGCACGTTATTGCGTTCAGTCACAATGGTTAATTGTGTAAGAAAAGAGACTGTTTTAAAAGTGACACCCGAGTCCATAGCAGTCAGGTTTTCTTTAACAAACACATGAATAGACCTGGCCTACTGTATTGTTTGAGAGCTGACTCCTATGGACTCAGATGCAACTTTTAACACTGTTTAAAACGGTCTCTTTTTTTACATAATTAAACATTGTGACTGAACGCAATGACGTGTGATGCTGTAATTTGGTCCATATGTGTAAAACAAATACGGCTATCCATACCTTTTTACACGTTTGCATTTTGTCAAACATTTTTTTTTTTTTTTCAAATTATTTAGGGGGAACTTATAAGTTGTGGACCCTATATTTTGAAAATCATTCATATTGTTATGGTTTTCTTATCTTGACAAACCCAGGTAACTATAAACCACCTGTTGCCATTATATTGACTAAAGAAGGCCATGATACAATGTATATTGAAATTCTTGTTTTCATTACAAAGCTGATTTTGCTATAGTTGCTACTTGCACTATACATTTTTCATCATGTGGCAGTGATGTCAACGCATTGAGGCAGATGTTTTGTGCATGCAGCTATGCCATGTCTTTAAGCGTGTGTGTGGGGTGAGGGAGTGTGTGTACACCAGTACTTTGAGCGAAAGCTATACCCAGCACTCACGTCACTGCCACATCAGGATGAAAAATGGTATAAGTGAATCATGGAAGGCACTTTATAAATTATAGAGGGATTGATATTTTTTGTTTGGAAAGCACATTGCACACTAGCACTGTAGTATGTCATATAGGATGTGTCACATCAATTTGACTTTGTTACAGACATCGTGATACTATAGACCCATCCTGTTCCATGCTAACCTACTATAGTTTGATTAGCTCATAAACGGTGGGAATTGTTAGGCTTTTACCACTACGCCGAAAAGTAGGCTCTTGTTAAGAGTATTTAAGGTGACTTGCCCAGTATATATTTTACGTGTTAAAGAAAGTAGATACAGTACAGGACTTAATAAATAACTTGTGATGCTTCTGGCGAGATACCACAAAACAATTCTCAAAATAAAATATATTGATATCAATTCGCGATGTTATAACTATAATAAGGCCCGCCGATTACGAGCTGATCAAACTATCCTTAAACTATCCAAATGGATAAAGATTTACAATGGTTATACCCACCTGTTGTTGTTTAACAAGAGTCACTATCCCATTATGCTTATCACAATCAGCAGTCAAAACAGGGGGTGTCACAGTCAATGGTGATGAGGGTCTTCCTGTCTCTCCTAGACTTGACCCCATGCTACTCAGAGTGAGTGGTCGTACAGGTTCCATTGCTGAAGGTGTATGGTTTGAATCTCCACATACACTATTGCACAAGTTCTTGATGATCTTTGGATTTGGGCATGGTGTCCGTGAGATACAGAGTTGTAAGAGGCGGGCTAGACTGGTGGCTGATTCACTCTGTGTAGTGAAGTTAATATTTACAAAGCACATGAGCAAGTATTTAATTATAAAAAAATGAGAGATTCAAAGTTTTCATTTCAATAGAGGAACAAGACTTAGTAATACTTGTTAAGCACAATAAGGTGGTTCTCAACCCACGATCGGCTGGTTATGCGATGAACATTGCCAGCAGAAGTGTTATTGGCAGTATGGAAAAAATGCATGGTTAATTATAATTTTCTGGAAATATTACATCACCAAAGACTGTATTCAACCTTAATAGTTATGTATGTGTGAAAAAACAATGTTCAACAAAAAATAGTTCCACCCCTACCCACCTTCTAATTAAAACAATGTGTGAAAAAAAAATGTGGCAAGACAGAAAGGACATTTAGACTTACTTGCATGCATGCAATCTCCTCCTTCTTGATAGAATCCATCAATGGTCTTATAACAGGATTCAGTTTATCAGGTAAATACTTCAAAGAGACTAGAGCTGATGCTAGACAAGCCTGTGTCCTGTAAGACATTGAAACAAATGGCTCTATTGGCTTATTCCAGTTGAAACTCACATACCCCATTTGGAAGACATGACCTTAATCTTCCACACAGGGGGTTATCCGAGTATGAATTTCAAATGGGGTTAAATGAATGGGTGACTCCATTAGAAATTTACGCCACCTGTATGGGAGGTTTAGGTTGTTTCTTCCATACAGTGTGTACCAATTTCAACTAGAATAGCCTATTAGTTATCATGGCACAGGATGAAAATGTGCAATTGGTCTAATATTATGTTGAGTGTAATGAGTCCCAGAAATTATATACTATTTTAAAGTGCAAACCATTTTGCCCTTGTTACATCCCAGACACTTAGTGCCTTACACAAGGCACTTCTCATGTTATAAGGAATGGTTTACAGCAACTTGGTATTTGATGCTTTGGAAAATTCATGTTTTTTGCTATAAGCAAACACCCTATTTTTTTGCTATGTACAATAAACCTATTAAATCAAAGATCAATTGTAAGTCTTTGACAAGTGTGCCCCAGTAATACTGACCTAATGCTGAGTTTGTGTTGTTGTTCATTGATATTTTGTACCGATGCTTGGATATGCCTACACTTCACCAGAACATCATCTTGAATTGAAGCAGACACACTGGGTAGCTGTCCTAGGATGCCTTGGGCTAACCCATTGGCTTGTTCTACTGTGAAAGCACTGAAAATAAGTAAACCAAGTAACATGTGAAGCATGATGTGACCTGGTCTTTTTATAGCAGATTTTATACAATTTGTACAAAGATTATAATAATCTACAAGTAACCGGGCAAATAGCATTGTACTATGCATGGTGACATGATCTTTTTTTGGTTGAAATTCCAAAATCTTTTCATTTAGCAAATGCATACCGTAAACGTTAGCCTAATGGCGCACCTGGGCTCCTTTGCCTTGGAGTAAATTTCATGTACAAATAGAGAGCCCCCTCCTCTAAAAATCCCAACAAGAATTAAGGGTATGTGCCCTTATTTGCTGGTGGGATTTTTATGGGAGGATACACAACATAAAGAATGACAGCAAGTTTTTTCCACTTCAGGATATACACAGTGTAACTGACATTTTGGTTTAGAAACCCCAAAATGGATATCATTCTGCACTAAAATGTCAGAGCCACTGAGAAAAATATGGGCTTTTCACTGATACCAACTTCCCATTTTGATGGGAAATCCTCCTTTTAATCAAAGCTTACCAGGTACATGACAAAATACTCTGCAGGTAGACCTTTTTGTCCTGTGACTAATCACACAAATATTACCAAGTTTTGGAATATCTAGCCTAACCTCTTGCCTAAGCTAGATGTACCTACTTGAAACCTATTTGCTTGTTATCAATCTGTTTTGAATCATTTGGTGTATTCTGATTCCTTACTGTAATATTCTGAGCAAACCGCTGCATACCTTGGAAAAGACGATGGTTGTACTTGAGGTTTCACATCACACCAGCAACTTACTAAATTCTATTAAGAATCAAACAAATATATATCAGATAGTTAACGAATGCAGTGCTTACATCTTTACGATGTTTCCTAACTAAAGCATATGGCACTAAATTCACAGTTTTTCTATTACCCAATGCAAACCTACTACAATTTTCCACTTGTTTGCGAGAATGAAATTGAGACAAGCTAACGATCGGTTATGAATAATTCATATTGTCCCATTTCTTGAATTATGATTACCATTGGCAATAAAGCTGGTGAAAGTTTAGTAAACTTTGCTTATGCAATGATTTTGCAGAGCGTCCCCAAACCAGCTCACCAGACTAGAAATCAGTGTTCTGACATGTACCATCAACCATATGTGATTTCCTTTTTGAAGAAAGTCAAATAATTTGAGAAGGGAAATGACTTAAAGGGTATATGGGAGCTATTAAACCTTAATGCAACATATAACCTAAATCCGAAAGTACGAAATTCAACCTTTATATATGATCGGGGTTCCAAATTTATGTTTACCATTCCAGTACACAACTGCACTCAAGAAACTGAGGGAATAAAGTGCTGCTTACCTTACATTCTGTTTGCATCTTCATGAAAGGGACAGACACTTCATCAAAGTACACACTACTAGACAACACTTCTAATACTTTAGCTTTAACTGTCTCAGGACACTGGCATAGCTGCAATGACAAATACATGAGATTAATATATGTACTTAATAATAACTTGTTTTTGATTTATACACACATCACAAGTATGCTACTACAGATGCCATTATTGAATAATAGTAGAGAATGTAGAGGAGGAAAGGAGGTGGAGGAAAAGGAGACTTGTGATTTCAGTACACATTACAAATTATCAGCCAATGCAGGCATTTATATAGGGCTTTAGAACAGTAATCAAAGTGCGTAACATTTACCCTGCTGCCACAATAACGGCACCTGGTGACTACCTGTAACAGCACCCCATTGTACACCTGGGTGGAGTGGGTCAGCAAGATAATGTATCTTGCCCAAGGACACAATTTGGCCCTGACAGGGTTCGAACCCACAACCTTATGAGCAACATCATGAGCCAAACAACCTAATCATTAGACCACCATGCTCTCAAAAAAATAGAGACAATTCTTACCTGGTCTGATTGAGCCCATTGCTCTATCACCAATCCAACCACCATTCTCTGTACAGCTGATTTACTACTGAGATGAAAAATGAGAATCTGAGCAAATGATTCCATTGTGTTGGTTTCACTTGACAGTTGTTTGCTGGTGATGTATGATGATATCTTACCTAGAAGTCTGTAAGAACAAAGATGACAAAAACTTGTTACAATATTACAAACGATGTGACCTTGACTAATTTAATTTATAGCAGAACACTGCTTTTACAGACTTATATTCTCAAAATTTGAGACTTTTCAAAACGGGTTGAAAATAAATAAAAGTGAGGAAATTTGGAGTAACAAAAAGCTTGACAGTTGCCTGAAAACTGGCATCCACTGTTGATGTGGTCACATATTTTGATGTAATGTCAGCATTTCCAGCATTGTCTTACCTAGATGCTCTTATCCTTGCTTGTAACACAGCTCTAGTTCTCTCAGTAGTCCCAGCATTTAATGTATCCTCACCAGCGATATATTCTCTATCATCTTCTTTTATAGTTTGCTGGGTCTTCCAACTCTTTCCTAATGATTTGTGACTTTCCTTTACAATCAACAACAACAAACAAACAAATAAAAAAAAAGATGCTGAATTGAATTGCGTTATGTCATCCAAACAAATTCTTGTGTATAAATCAGGAAGTCAGTTAACAGGTTCATATTGGGCTAGTCCAGTTAAAATCCATACACCCCTTATTGAAGACATGACCTTAATCTTCCACACAGGGAGTGTGAATTTCAAATGGGGTTACCTCTATTTGAAAACTACACCCCCTGTGTGGGAGATTAAGATCAAGTCTTCCATAGGGGGTGTATGGATTTCAACTGGCAAGTGTTGACAAAAACAAGTGTTGATGAAATGTACACAGTAAGTGCATTTCTTTGGATCAGAAAATATGGGCATATTCATGGTGTATATAGTGTTCTTTTTCTTTTGTTTCCTGAGCTTTAAATGTATATGTCTTACTAGTTACTACCTGGCTGTGATTGGCCCCTGTGGGATCTGCTGTTGCCAACTTGTTGACTAGTCCATATCAGCAAGCATTTTACAGTAAAGTTGCTATACATTGGTTTGTTTCAAGTTCGGTAGTGATGTTAATGGGTTTTTTTGGGGTTGCACTGCAAGTGTGTCGACAAACATCTATGTATGCTTTGCACAATTAAATTTATGCCCATGATTCAATACTAGAAGTGAACCAAATTATACTAGCATATGGCATCTGATATTGCCATACCAGCAAGGGTATGACACTGTGTGCATCAACAAACACAGAGAAAAAGGAAGCTGAAAAAACATTCTCGTTTCAACAAATTCTAGACTCATGCAGCCAAATAATACTATGAGGTGCCAATAACTAACTCACCTTAGTTTTATGTTTGGCTTCAATCAGCATTTGTGCTTCAAATGGTAGATGTGATGGTTGCATTGCTAAACACATCCAACCACTAATCCAAGGACATGCACAGGCTACTAGCGGTTCTAATGGTGACTTACTCAGTAACGCATCCCAAACCTATGTGAATGAGAAGAAAAATAAAAAAAGTAATGTTTACCAATTAACAATTTTGTGTGAAGGGCACTACATACCTAACATACCTAGTTAGAACTGTTAGAATACACAAATACGTCAAGCAATAGCCAAGGTATCCCCATTGCTGCAGGCAACATCACAAATGGAAGGTCTTGGATAATGCTTAATTGATATATGAGAAGTTATTCATTGGTAGAACACCAGCGCAGTCCCCTTCGAGCCATATTTCATCCGTATTAGGATTAGACATCAAAACTTGTCTATGAGATCTCTGAATTTCAGATATTGGGGCTTAATCTTAATTTTCAAAGTGATCCTTCCACAGTAGTTAGTAGGCATTACACAAATGAAAGCTGGATGAAGACCTGCACTTTTCACTTACTTACAAAAATGAGAGCTTATACTTAACCCTAACCCTACCCGTGGTTTTTTTGCTATCGGAAGGGAAAGAAGAAACGAAAAAGGAGAGAAGATAAGGAGAAAAGTCACTTGGCACCCCCGGGATTCGAGCCTGGGACCCCTCGCATGCCACGCAGAAGATCCCCAGCATGTAGCCACACAGGTGACGTTGGCCCGGCCAGCGATTCGCTGAGTATATATGACTTGGACTGATTGCGTCATCAAGTTACGTGGAATGCATGCACGCAGAGTGGTTTTAATAGTGAGCTTTAGTGAGACCTAGTTGGGTTAGGGTTAAGGAGGCAGAAGTCTTGGAAAAACATGCATATTAACCCTAACCCTACCCGTGTTTTTTTTTTTTTTTTTTGGGAAAGAAGAAACGAAAAGGAGAGAAGATGCGGAGAAAAGTCACTAGGCACCCCCGGGATTCGAGCCTGGGACCCCTCGCATGCCACGCAGAAGATCCCCAGCATGTAGCCACACAGGTGACGTTGGCCCGACCAGCGATTCCCTGGGTATATATGACTTGGGCTGATTAAGTCATCAAGTCACGTGGAATGCATGCACGCAGAGTGGTTTTAATAGTGAGCTTTAGTGAGACTTAGTTGGGTTAGGGTTAAGCCTATGGATGACAAGTCCTAAGCTACACTAGCAAGTGCCACATCGTTGCAACAATATAATGATTACAATATACCAGGGGTTAGAAGGTCCTATTTGCAGCTACTGCAGATGGTGTCTTCTTACACAAACCCCTCCGTACATTCACCTGCTGCAGTTGGATTGTAAATTACCTTTTCTATAAGATCCAGAATATCTTGGTTGGTTTCCAAAAGACTTCTCTGATACATATGTCTCAGGGCATCTTGAAGAATTGGTGGGAGCCAGACGTTGGGAGGAAACTGAAAAAAACCCAGAGAAAACAGGGTGAAGATTTAATGAAGAACAGATTTAAAGAGGGTGCTTTGAAATATTTGTGAATTGACTTTTAAATATAATCACCTTTTCATATATAAACTTTACATATATTGAACAATTCTTAGTTCTCAAAACAGCTCATTTTAAGCTCACCTGTGGCCTATAATTATAGCAATGTTACTTCCATGTTGACAACAAGATGTATGCAAATTATATTTCACAAATGCAAATGAGATCATTAATATGCAGATGACATAACAAACCAGAGTCTCACTGGAATCAAAAAATCTCATTCCCATTCACTATCATTGGCAATGTGAATTACTAACTTACTTGAAGCCTGTCTAAACATTGAAACCAAATAACAACAATTTTAGCGAAAAACAATCTTGACTAAGCTTGTGATTATTAGCAATTCTTCTGTGATCATCCCCACCCCCACAAAACAGACCATTAGCACCTTACCTGCTGATTGTCTGCATCAAGCAGTCTTAAGAAAGTATCCAAAGCAGCCTTACGGACGGACATAATTCCATGTCTGAGAAACGGCCATAGCCTTGGTACTAAATTTGTGAGTGAAGTCATGTGTGATGATTGCTGACTGCAGAGTGGGTATGACAACAGAGATGCTAGTAGCATCATGATGCTATTTGTTGAGGCTGTAAGGTCATCTAGATCCAGTAAGGTGTCCCACAGTGTGTTCAGTATGACTGGTACCTACACATAATAACAATAAAAGTGCTTGTCAATGGCTTGTTGAGGCTGTAAGTTTATCTAGATCCAGTAAAGTGTGCCTGAGGATTTCAGTTATCAATGGTACATGCAAAGAAAAAAATGAGTGCATGTGCAAAAGAAAAATCAAAAAAGAAAACAAGATACAATATAAGAGGGGAAAGTAGAGAAAGAACAAGTCAACAAACAAGAAATCAAAATCAAAACAAAAATCATTGATGGAAATCATGTTGAAATCACAACATATCACCCACCTTTTTCTTGCAGACCTTGATAAGTGATTCTGCTACCGGATTAAGGGATGCTGCTGCTACCGCCCTCACATCATCATCTACATCTTGTAAACCTTGTATAATTGATGGTAGAACACTTGGTAATAAGTCATCAGTCATTTCCTAAAAACAAACAATGACAATATACAAATGTAGTAAACTAATGCATGGAGATAAAGATATACGGTCTTACCTTAAAATATCTTTACTAATGTATCATTAATTAGGATTTACTTGAAATTTCAAAAATATCATATCAAGATTTGGCAAAAATACATTAATTTTTCATGTTTGCATTTTTTTTTAAACTTTCAAATCCTTTATTAGAAATGTGGCTAAAGGTCCTTGATGATATCCAAGTCTAAACACAAAAGTGCTACATTGAAAGATTCATCAAATTGTAGTAAATTTACTTCTGTAAGAGTACATCAAGAAAGCACTGGGCTCTTAAATATACATGTAGTGACTTATTTGCACCAATACTATAGTACTAACATCACTTTGACAGACTTTTATGTATGTGTGTTCGTATGTGCATGTGCAAGCATGAATTCATTTATATGATTCTATCTCTTACCTTCCTGACAGCCAGTAAGTACTTGAGGCCTAAGAGACCACCATGCCTGACTTCCCATTGTTTTTGAGACAGCAGCTGAAGTAGAACTCCTAATACTCCTTGTACACCTGCTACTGACATATGACGCAGTACCACACCCAAGGCTTGAGCACAGGTCTCACGTACAGGAGCTACTACCTGGTAATAGAATTCATATAAAATGCAACTTCTTACACACATGGCCTTACTATAAATGACATATATTGAAAATATCAATGGTGTATAATAATCATGCAGATATTTAACTAACACAGAGGCATCTAGTTCAGAACCACACCTAACACTTACGCTTGTTCACGTACTTGTTAATTTACTCATTTACTTCGGAAAAGGAATACCTCCTTTAAATAATAGCCACAAAGAGATTGACAAATAAGCAATGACCACATCATGGAGTGATTGGTTGACATTGGTGGATTGTGCTGTGTGTGTATTCAAATGACTAATAAACATTAACAATGTCTTCTACAGGTCTGACTAATGATGACTAAAAGAAGGAATAGAATACCAACCACATTCTGGGTAGCTAGGTAGGTCCTCCTTACTCTCTCACAAATCATGGTGTAAATTCAATCATCAGCTATGAGTTACTTACCTCATCAGACACAAAGTCTCCAAACCTATCCAATGAGAGCACACACAGAAATCTCAATGCCATGTCTTCAATCATCAGCTATGAGTTACTTACCTCATCAGACACAAAGTCTCCAAACCTATCCAATGAGAGCACACACAGAAATCTCAATGCCATGTCTTCAATTATCAGCTATGAGTTACTTACCTCATCAGACACAAAGTCTCCAAACCTATCCAATGAGAGCACACACAGAAATCTCAATGCCATGTCTTCAATCATCAGCTATGAGTTACTTACCTCATCAGACACAAAGTCTCCAAACCTATCCAATGAGAGCACACACAGAAATCTCAATGCCATGTCTTCAATCATCAGCTATGAGTTACTTACCTCATCAGACACAAAGTCTCCAAACCTATCCAATGAGAGCACACACAGAAATCTCAATGCCATGTCTTCAATCATCAGCTATGAGCTACTTACCTCATCAGACACAAAGTCTCCAAACCTATCCAATGAGAGCACACACAGAAATCTCAATGCCATGTCTTCAATCATCAGTCATGAGTTACTTACCTCATCAGACACAAAGTCTCCAAACCTATCCAATGAGAGCACACACAGAAATCTCAATGCCATGTCTTCAATCATCAGCTATGAGTTACTTACCTCATCGGACACAAAGTCTCCAAACCTATCCAATGAGAGCACACACAGAAATCTCAATGCCATGTCTTCAATCATCAGCCATGAGTTACTTACCTCATCAGACACAAAGTCTCCAAACCTATCCAATGAGAGCACACACAGAAATCTCAATGCCATGTCTTCAATCATCAGCTATGAGTTACTTACCTCATCAGACACAAAGTCTCCAAACCTATCCAATGAGAGCACACACAGAAATCTCAATGCCATGTCTTCAATCATCAGCTATGAGCTACTTACCTCATCAGACACAAAGTCTCCAAACCTATCCAATGAGAGCACACACAGAAATCTCAATGCCATGTCTTCAATCATCAGCTATGAGTTACTTACCTCATCAGACACAAAGTCTCCAAACCTATCCAATGAGAGCACACACAGAAATCTCAATGCCATGTCTTCAATCATCAGCTATGAGTTACTTACCTCATCAGACACAAAGTCTCCAAACCTATCCAATGAGAGCACACACAGAAATCTCAATGCCATGTCTTCAATTATCAGCTATGAGTTACTTACCTCATCAGACACAAAGTCTCCAAACCTATCCAATGAGAGCACACACAGAAATCTCAATGCCATGTCTTCAATCATCAGCTATGAGTTACTTACCTCATCAGACACAAAGTCTCCAAACCTATCCAATGAGAGCACACACAGAAATCTCAATGCCATGTCTTCAATCATCAGCTATGAGTTACTTACCTCATCAGACACAAAGTCTCCAAACCTATCCAATGAGAGCACACACAGAAATCTCAATGCCATGTCTTCAATCATCAGCTATGAGTTACTTACCTCATCAGACACAAAGTCTCCAAACCTATCCAATGAGAGCACACACAGAAATCTCAATGCCATGTCTTCAATCATCAGCTATGAGTTACTTACCTCATCAGACACAAAGTCTCCAAACCTATCCAATGAGAGCACACACAGAAATCTCAATGCCATGTCTTCAATCATCAGCTATGAGTTACTTACCTCATCAGACACAAAGTCTCCAAACCTATCCAATGAGAGCACACACAGAAATCTCAATGCCATGTCTTCAATCATCAGCTATGAGTTACTTACCTCATCAGACACAAAGTCTCCAAACCTATCCAATGAGAGCACACACATAAATCTCAATGCCATGTCTTCAATCATCAGCTATGAGCTACTTACCTCATCAGACACAAAGTCTCCAAACCTATCCAATGAGAGCACACACAGAAATCTCAATGCCATGTCTTCAATTATCAGCCATGAGCTACTTACCTCATCAGACACAAAGTCTCCAAACCTATCCAATGAGAGCACACACAGAAATCTCAATGCCATGTCTTCAATCATCAGCTATGAGTTACTTACCTCATCAGACACAAAGTCTCCAAACCTATCCAATGAGAGCACACACAGAAATCTCAATGCCATGTCTTTAATTATCAGCCATGAGTTACTTACCTCATCAGACACAAAGTCTCCAAACCTATCCAATGAGAGCACACACAGAAATCTCAATGCCATGTCTTCAATCATCAGCCATGAGCTACTTACCTCATCAGACACAAAGTCTCCAAACCTATCCAATGAGAGCACACACAGAAATCTCAATGCCATGTCTTCAATCATCAGCTATGAGTTACTTACCTCATCAGACACAAAGTCTCCAAACCTATCCAATGAGAGCACACACAGAAATCTCAATGCCATGTCTTCAATCATCAGCTATGAGTTACTTACCTCATCAGACACAAAGTCTCCAAATCTATCCAATGAGAGCACACACAGAAATCTCAATGCCATGTCTTCAATCATCAGCTATGAGTTACTTACCTCATCAGACACAAAGTCTCCAAACCTATCCAATGAGAGCACACACAGAAATCTCAATGCCATGTCTTCAATCATCAGCTATGAGTTACTTACCTCATCAGACACAAAGTCTCCAAACCTATCCAATGAGAGCACACACAGAAATCTCAATGCCATGTCTTCAATTATCAGCTATGAGTTACTTACCTCATCAGACACAAAGTCTCCAAACCTATCCAATGAGAGCACACACAGAAATCTCAATGCCATGTCTTCAATCATCAGCTATGAGTTACTTACCTCATCAGACACAAAGTCTCCAAACCTATCCAATGAGAGCACACACAGAAATCTCAATGCCATGTCTTCAATCATCAGCTATGAGTTACTTACCTCATCAGACACAAAGTCTCCAAACCTATCCAATGAGAGCACACACAGAAATCTCAATGCCATGTCTTCAATCATCAGCTATGAGTTACTTACCTCATCAGACACAAAGTCTCCAAACCTATCCAATGAGAGCACACACAGAAATCTCAATGCCATGTCTTCAATCATCAGCTATGAGTTACTTACCTCATCAGACACAAAGTCTCCAAATCTATCCAATGAGAGCACACACAGAAATCTCAATGCCATGTCTTCAATCATCAGTCATGAGTTACTTACCTCATCAGACACAAAGTCTCCAAATCTATCCAATGAGAGCACACACAGAAATCTCAATGCCATGTCTTCAATTATCAGTCATGAGTTACTTACCTCATCAGACACAAAGTCTCCAAACCTATCCAATGAGAGCACACACAGAAATCTCAATGCCATGTCTTCAATCATCAGCTATGAGTTACTTACCTCATCAGACACAAAGTCTCCAAACCTATCCAATGAGAGCACACACAGAAATCTCAATGCCATGTCTTCAATCATCAGCTATGAGTTACTTACCTCATCAGACACAAAGTCTCCAAACCTATCCAATGAGAGCACACACAGAAATCTCAATGCCATGTCTTCAATCATCAGCTATGAGTTACTTACCTCATCAGACACAAAGTCTCCAAACCTATCCAATGAGAGCACACACAGAAATCTCAATGCCATGTCTTCAATCATCAGCTATGAGTTACTTACCTCATCAGACACAAAGTCTCCAAACCTATCCAATGAGAGCACACACAGAAATCTCAATGCCATGTCTTCAATCATCAGCTATGAGTTACTTACCTCATCAGACACAAAGTCTCCAAACCTATCCAATGAGAGCACACACAGAAATCTCAATGCCATGTCTTCAATTATCAGCTATGAGTTACTTACCTCATCAGACACAAAGTCTCCAAACCTATCCAATGAGAGCACACACAGAAATCTCAATGCCATGTCTTCAATCATCAGCTATGAGTTACTTACCTCATCAGACACAAAGTCTCCAAACCTATCCAATGAGAGCACACACAGAAATCTCAATGCCATGTCTTCAATCATCAGCTATGAGTTACTTACCTCATCAGACACAAAGTCTCCAAACCTATCCAATGAGAGCACACACAGAAATCTCAATGCCATGTCTTCAATCATCAGCTATGAGTTACTTACCTCATCAGACACAAAGTCTCCAAACCTATCCAATGAGAGCACACACAGAAATCTCAATGCCATGTCTTCAATCATCAGCTATGAGTTACTTACCTCATCAGACACAAAGTCTCCAAACCTATCCAATGAGAGCACACACAGAAATCTCAATGCCATGTCTTTAATTATCAGTCATGAGCTACTTACCTCATCAGACACAAAGTCTCCAAACCTATCCAATGAGAGCACACACAGAAATCTCAATGCCATGTCTTCAATCATCAGCTATGAGTTACTTACCTCATCAGACACAAAGTCTCCAAACCTATCCAATGAGAGCACACACAGAAATCTCAATGCCATGTCTTCAATCATCAGCTATGAGTTACTTACCTCATCAGACACAAAGTCTCCAAACCTATCCAATGAGAGCACACACAGAAATCTCAATGCCATGTCTTCAATCATCAGCTATGAGTTACTTACCTCATCAGACACAAAGTCTCCAAACCTATCCAATGAGAGCACACACAGAAATCTCAATGCCATGTCTTCAATCATCAGCTATGAGTTACTTACCTCATCAGACACAAAGTCTCCAAACCTATCCAATGAGAGCACACACAGAAATCTCAATGCCATGTCTTTAATTATCAGTCATGAGCTACTTACCTCATCAGACACAAAGTCTCCAAACCTATCCAATGAGAGCACACACAGAAATCTCAATGCCATGTCTTCAATCATCAGCTATGAGTTACTTACCTCATCAGACACAAAGTCTCCAAACCTATCCAATGAGAGCACACACAGAAATCTCAATGCCATGTCTTCAATTATCAGTCATGAGCTACCTACCTCATCAGACACAAAGTCTCCAAACCTATCCAATGAGAGCACACACAGAAATCTCAATGCCATGTCTTTAATTATCAGCCATGAGTTACTTACCTCATCAGACACAAAGTCTCCAAACCTATCCAATGAGAGCACACACAGAAATCTCAATGCCATGTCTTCTAGCCAAGAATGGTTCACACTATCTTGCTGTTTATATAAATAACACAGGTTCATTATATCAGATTGTTAGTAGCTGTTGAGAGAAATCTCAATGTATATCATCTATCATGTTCAGTCTCTCTCGATGAAGAGTTTAGTTTTAGTTTAATTTAAGAGGTGCTTAGATGTTAATAACAAGGTATAGTCAAGAAGTGGATCCTGAGACCAGAGTGCCAGTAGAGTGGTCTCATGCTAAGGGAGCGATTCCTGTACATCTAGTGGACTTTGGTCTCAATGGTGAATAGGCTGATTACTCTACACATGGCAAACCACTTTGCATCCACATAAATCTCACAATTAACAACTTGGTACAACTGCTATCCTCTCTCAACAACTACCGTTGTTACGTTCAATTCTCAGACACAACATGTACAATTTGAAAGCAATAAGTACATCCACAAACATTCCACATGCATTTGACTCTGTAAACTACGCAAGACTAAAAAATTACCCAATCATGCTACACAATGTTGTTACCAGGCAGCCATTTGCTAATGTCAGAACTTCTGTGAAGTAAACTGCTCAAATAAAGAAAGTCCGCAGTCATACAACCCGTCCTACACCAAAACCTGATCTTGTTATGACAATTTGATTGATACGGTCGTATGCAAAATTTTGTTAGCTCCAATTTGATACCCAATTTGCTACCAAACACTCAAAAGTGACAAAGGTTGATACCAGTTTATGGCATTTGGTGCATTTTCGAAAGTTGCAAATCAAAACGAAGCATGCGGTCGAAATGGCTTAGCGTAGCAATATGGTCAAGCTTGCTTGCCCACGATGGCCCCTGTCGACTATACCAAGTGCGCGCTTTATTCAATTGTCAATTTAAAACGCATGGATTGCTACAGTGATTTACTGATGAATACTAGGGCACGATGCGATCGATATGACCTAGCGGTGGTTTTGGGCTATGTCAATATGTCAATGGTCGTGCTCTGCCATTCACCTCTACAGGTTCGCGTGGTCCGTTTTTAATTTGCAACTTTTGAAAATGCACCAAATTTTATATACTGGTATCAATCTCTGTGAATTTAGAGTTTTCGGTAGCAAATTTGGTATCAAATTGCAGCTAACAGGATTCTGCACACGACCTTATCAATCAAATTGTCATAACAAGATTAGGTTTTGGTGTAGGACGGGTTACATGACTGCGGACTTTCTTTATTTGAGGTGTTTATGTGCATGCATTTGACACAACGATCAGCATGTAAACTTTTGTCAGGGAATTAAAATTAGAAAAAATTCCCCCCCCCCAATATGTTTCATTCCCCCAGTTCCCCCTCCCCAATTTTAACAAATTACAAAATTTTTCACTTTTTGCAGGAATTTTGCACAAAATTGGTTGTTTTTGCCCCAGAAATTCACTTTGCCCCCCCAAAAAAAACCAATTATATAATCTCTTGTAAGTTTTGACATTCCTAAATGCATAAGGCTGACATACCTGGTCATTTGCATATTCTGCTGACTTGCCAGCACTCTTGCCATGCGTCTTGAGCACCTCTCTGAGACCAGTTGCTGCACCATGTCTTACTTCCCAAGATGGATGAAATAAATCATTGCTAAGTTGCTCACAAAATGATGCAAATGGCCACTCACCCACCTACATGAAACATAAAATACCAACATAAATGCATAAGTGGCATTTCACCCACCTACAATACCAACACAATGCTAAACATTGATTTATGTCATGCCAAGCCCAAATGAGTTAAACTAGTTCAAGCATGGAACATGAGGAAAATGGTGTTCCAAACAATAATAAGCTACTGCATAAATTATGTAGAAGGTAATGTTGTGCAGCAACCCAGCTTCGACTCAGAATTTATAAATTGGAGTTGCTTGTGTCTTATGGTGTAATGTATGCCTGATTCTTTTGAAAATCACTCAGCTGCATTTTTCTTTTTTAAATATAAGCCACAAGGCATAAAACCAATTCTAAAATATCACAAGATTCCTTGTGAACAATTGCAGGTGCGGTTACCCACCACGGGTAAAGAAAGTTCAATAAATGAATAATTAAACAAGATTCTCTCACCAAGGATCGATCCCTTGAGTGTCATTGTATTGTGCTCTTCGGCAAGACCTTTCACTATTACTACCTCTATCCACTCAGGTGTTACATGTAATGGGTACTTATAGATGTTGGGAGGTTAAATCAGACTATTGTGCACGAGTAATGATCCCCCCTCACAGAGTTCGCCTTAACTCATTATTTTTGCATAGCAAAAATTGCTAGGCAACAATTGCTTTGTTGAGCAATTCCCAAACTTTGCATAGCAATTTTTCAAGGCAGTAGTACCACATTACCAACATGTTTTTTTGCATCCAATATTAATTATTTGAATGTTTATGGAGTCAATGTACATTGACTAATGAGACTAATGCATTTTAATGAGTTTAAATGGAATTTCAAATTAAACAGCTGCAAAAAAGATGTTTTATCATGTCTGTTTTAATTGCACAAGTGAAATTAAAAACAAAATATCAATCAAGATAGTCATGAAAATAGCTTTAAATAATGTGATCTTATATTGTTCAGTCATACATGCCATGACATTCCAACTCAAAAATTTTACTAAAAATATTTTCATCTCATCTCATCTCATTTATTTTATTTCTATTTTTATTTTATTTCTTTAAAATAAAATAAAATAAAATAAAACAAAATTGTCAAGAAAAAAGGGAAAAAAATTGATTCCTAGAAGTTTACTATTCATTGTTTACTTTCAATAAAGTCATGTCCACTCTTACCTTATAGATAGCATAAAGTCATTATTTTTGGGTCGTCGCATTTTTTGGCTACACATGGCCAAGACAAGAGTGACTTTCTTAAGTTAATTCCACCCTGTTCTATCCATTATTTTTTTCACATTCCTAGACCCCCTATACCCAAAAAATAGTCAAGTAAGTCAAGTCAAGCTAATTATGACTGTTTGATATTTATTGCCAGCAATGTGGAAAAAGAGACACATGTAGAACCAAAAGAAGCTACCATTTTGTTGAATGAGCAAAGTTCAACAAACCATAACTCTGCTTCTGGATATCGTTTGAAGTCAAATGATATACCATTTTAAAGCTTATGATGTATATTTTCTAAATACGAAATAAAACAAAGTCCTGATACTGCTCACATATGCTTTGCATTTATTCCCCTGCCACTATGATATATGTGACCTGTCACAGCGAATGAGCCGTAAATTCCTCCCCCGGTCAAAATTGTTTTATTTTGTGTTTAGAAAATATACATCATAAGTTTTAAAATGGTATATTATTTGACTTCAAACGATATCCAGTAGCAGGGTTATGGTTTGTTGAACTTTGCTCTGTCAACAAAATGGTAGCTTTTTTTGTTTCTACGTGCGTCTCTTTTTCCACATTGCTGGCAATAAATATCAAACAGTCATAATTGGCGGTCATATCAAATCATCCCCAAGTCAACGAGGTTCAAGAAAGTTCTCTCATTGTTAATGGTTGGTTATACATACCTATACAAAATACAATGCCTGGTAACCCACCACTTGAACAGGATTTAGCCAAAGCAAACAAAGACCAGAGCTATTAAAATTCTGTTGCCATCTATAAGGTAGAAGCTTATTATCCTCTTCAATAATAGGATTATTAATTGGTGTTTGACTATCAAAATGAGATAGATGTCGCGCCAGCTAGAGAAGCCGATGAATACAACCTGCATACACATTTTACGCTGTAACTCAGAATACAATTTAGGGAATTTACGGCTCATTCGAACTGTACGGTCACATATATCATTTGGCTGGCATTATTTAATGTTGGCTTACCTCCTCCGCAAAAATGGCACTATCCTCTGACACTCCTCTACTCTCATTGAAAGAGGCCTGCTTGATTATCACACTGCCCAACCGAGGCTTCTTGCATCCAGGTTCGTCTAGTGTACTCTCCATACTAGCACAAAACAAACAAATTGAAACAAATTATTCTGGAAGTTTGTTTGAATTGTTCAGATCAGACTGAATGCTGAAAAGTTCTTAATATATATGCAGGTACTCACATTTTGTCTTGAGACTTCACAATTCAAAACCTTTAATTCCACCACAGTACAGCAATTTCTATATAAGTTGTATCATTTCTTGAATTGCACTGGAATAAATACAAAAGTACCTGCCCCCACTTGCTTATTGCTGTGTCACTCTTGCACCCAATACTTGTGTAAATTGTTTCCTTATTTATATATTAATTAGGCCAAAAAAAAAAGAAGGTTTGTCTCAAAGCTCGCACGCGCATTTGTAAAATCGCGCAATTTGACAAAAAAAAATGCAGAAATTTTTTATTTCAAAAAAAAAATTGTTACAGTTTTTCTCAAAATACCATAAAAAGTCGGAATAATAAAAAAAAAAATCGCATTTACGCATTTGTTTTCAATCCACTCGTGAGCTTTGAGACAAACCTTTTTTTTTTTTGCCTTATCATTCAATTACTGCACTTATTAAGACATTGCCAGCCATACCTGCATTGTGACCCCAAACTGTCAGAATTTTCCTTGGAACGTTGTTTGGCAAGTAATTTTGCTTTCCTTTTAGCTCTGTTCTTCTCTCTGTTACTGAGGCCTTGTCCAAGGTGGGTCAATTCTTGTGCAACTGCATCAGCTGCTGTACTCTACGAAAGATATAAACACAGGGAATAACAATATAAACAATGTGTATAAGGGTAGAGCCAACATCAGTATTCAATTGAACAATGCCAGCTATTTCCAGACATGACAAAAATGAAAAAGCACATAAAGTCCACTTTGAATTAAATTTGCAGTTAATTCCCACTATTTTTGAACTGGGATGGTGTTGAAATGCAGGGTTCCAGAAAAGTCTCCCTGTTTGGCGACACTTACCTGTGCCCATGCCCCATAAAAACACTCCCTTCTAATTCTACAATTGACAATTCATCCATATACATGTAGGCTTGTTCAAATACATTACTTAAGGGATCTAAAATGAGCGTTTATTGGGTTTCGACAGTATTTTTTGTAGGACATGAGAGCACCTCAGACCTATCGAATTGCATTCTGAATCTGAAGCATGTCTTTCTGATATCAAATAATTTTCATTTTTGAAAATCACAATATAATACAAATTTTATGACAAATTATAAAAATTTGATATTTTTCAAATTTTTGATATATAACAGTCCTCGAGTAAATTATATAAATCTAATGATATATTCTTAAAGTGTATGTAGCAGGGAGGAAAAGCCGACGGTCAATTGAAAATTTTGACCTTTCATATTGAAGATATGGATTTTTTCCCAAAAGACCTATTTTTTTTTGGTGTTTTGGGAAAAAAAAATCCATATCTTCAATACGAAAGGTCAAAATTTTCAATTGATTGTCGGCTTTTCATCCCACCTACATACACTTTAAGTATAAATCATCAGATTTATAAAGTTTACTTCAAGTACTGTTAAATATCAAAAATATCAATTTTTAATGATTTGCCATAAAATGTGTATTAAATTGCGAATTTCAAAAAATCAAAATTATTTGATATCAGAATGACATTCTTCGTATTCAGAATGCAATTTGATATGTCTGATGTGCTCTGATGTCCCAAAATAAATACTGTCCAAACGTTCATACCACAGCCCTTAAGCCAAATCTAAATATCACTTTAACTGACATTCCAATTACTTAAGGTGGTACTACACCGCTTGATAAAGTTGTGGCTATTTTTGGATTTTTCTCAAAAACTAATAAAACACTGGTAACAAAAATTATGAATATTATAGGGGCAAGGAATCCAGTTACTACACTGGAATTTCAGTGACTCAAGACAAGTAGTTATTGATTTATTGATCAAATATTGCATGTCATGTGAGTAACTGCTTAAAACATGCATCAGTCATGTCAGTGACGGTCGCTAAATTGCATGGACAAAACCTATTACGACTCAAACTTCCATCCAGTTCATTGCATAATTAAATCATATTAAGTAAGTAAATCATATTCTTGCTTTATATGCACTTACAGATGTAGTATTTGTATCGTGATATCATATTCGATACGAGGCGCCATCTTGGATTTCAATCCGGAACAAAATTCCTCCTTTCTACAGGAGCACCATCGGGAATTTAAACCCGATTTTGAAGTTTTTCTCACTGACTATTCACTTCTAATAAACGCCCCCCTTTTGGAAAAATGCAACACCCCCGGGTGTTTATTACAAACAATACGGTATTTAAGAAAGAAAAGTACCGGAGGTCTTAATGAATTGCTGGTGGATGGATGCCTTGAAAATGATGAAGCAGTTGCCATGGGAACAGGTGCTGGGTCAGCCAAGTCATCATCATTGAATAAATCATCTGTTGCCATGCCAACCATACCAGCTACATCCAGGCCTAGTTTCTTCTGTAGTTGCCTTCTCTGTTTTGCTAGCCTCTCCTTGGGATCCAAATCTGTATTAAAACAAAGGAATGAGAAAAAACGATTAACATTAGATGATGAAAAAACAAAACAAATTTGTTCTGTGGTCCTGGACAGGGTTGTAGCTACAGTGGACAGGGGTAGGCGGCAAAGCCCACCACTCAGCTGCAATTTTAACACTGGAGCCCACCACTCAGAGTCCAAAATTGCACAATTTCATTGAATTAGTCAAGAATTTGGTCAATTTTGACAACAAATTGCCAAATATGCAAGAATTTCAGCAAAATGCCACCCAGCACTAAAAATATCGTAGCTATAACCCTGGACCTGGCCAACCAAGGTTTTGCATTTTGGGGATTTATTCATCTATTTGCTTGTTGTTGTTGGGTGTTTTTTTGTATGTATGTAAAATCAGCAGTTTTGTTTGGGAAAGATCTCTTGATTTTGCATGAAAAACCTCCAATATCAACAAATACTAAAGGAACTTAGGGTGGGTCCACACATGGATACCAACACATACACGTTCCATGATAAGGTAAATAAAATTTGACGGTGTGTCCACAGTTGGCTATTGAAAACTATATAAAATGATGCATCACTGTCTACAGTTGCCTGTGTTTATAGTATTACTGTCTGTTCAATTAGCTTAGATTCTTGAATTTTTAAGATATTTGAAAAAATAAAAATTATGCCAAAGTCATCAAAGAAAAGTGTTAGCACAGCCTTAGACCTAACGTGATTTATACTTTTCAAATTCCCAAGTTCAATTTAAAACCCGGTTTCTTTTCAATTTTGCCTCATTTTAGGCAGTTACTTGGGTCCACCAAAAGGGTTCGCGACCTTTTCACAAATCGAGTGGGACGGTCCATTCTCAACTTAGGGCATAGACCCTATCCAATTTAGCAAAACAATCTGTCCACCAATCTATCCTGCCATTTCAAGTGTTATACCGTTCCGGTTATTGGATAGGTTCTATAGGTGATGATGGTCCACCGGTTTTTGTTACACGAAATTATATGGCGCGATTACGTTTTATGCATAACATTAATCTGAGCATTGTTTTTTCCTAAACAATGACATTAAAATTATGGATTTTGTTCTTATTTCAACTGGTTTACAATATAAATTGAGTTTTGTTTAATACCATCATTTCTTCCCAAGAATATCAGCATTCGCTTGACATTTTCAGATACAGTGACTTTACAAGAATTGCTTTCTGTAACCTGATTGTTTTAAATAATATTTTCTTGTACTCAAGTTCTTTTGTTTCCAAATGTCCTTCTCATATTTTTTTTTATATATTCAACAAACAAAACGAAATAACAAATTGAAAATAAATGTGTAGTTTTATAATTGGGCATATAGGCCTACACCTTCTCAGACCCATTCGCAAAAATAAATAAATAAATAAATAAATAAATAAATAAATAAATAAATAAATAAATAAATAAATAAATAAATAAATAAATAAATAAATAAATAAATAAATAAATAAATAAATAAATAAATAAATACGCAAGGAATGAATTTATATAAGCTGGGCCTATTGTAGAAAACTTAGTTCATAAATAATAATGGAATGTTTCAACAGTAGGGTTTCAACACAAATAGGCATAGGCCTACTGGCAAATATAGCTATTTTGCTGGACAATACTTCTTGATGCGGATTATGATATTCGTCCCCATTGCTCTAAATGGATTGATTCAAAAAAGTTTATGGTACCCGACGTTCTCGGCTTGTTATAAAAATATCATGCGGGAAAAGACCAAAATTGAAAAGAAATGGGGTTTTAAATTGAACTTTAGAATTTGAAAAGTATAAATCACGTTAGGTCTAAGGCTGTGCTAACACTTTTCTTTGATGACTTTGACCACAATTTTGAATTTTTTCAAATATCTTAAAAATTCAAGAATCTAAGCTAATTGAACAGACAGCAGTATGTGTGTTGATGGGGTGGGGTGTGTGTGTAACTGGTATCATAGAAAAATTGTCATTTTATTTTAAAATGTTATTATTTTATCAACAACCCAAGAATATCTTGCTAGAAATGGATGCAGTAAATCAGTCTTACTTTCATCAATATCCATCTCATATTCTGTTCCTGCCGATCCTAACAAAGACGCTCCATGCTGTAACATACGCGCTACATCAAATCTTGAAAACTGAAGACGATCTGTGTTGTCTCGCTGTACTGGAGTGGAGATCTTGGGTAGGGAGCCATAGGATTCTGAAAGGAAAATAAACACTTTATTTTAATGATTCATTATTTGATATGTTTACAAACCTTGCCCTAGTTTTCTGTGAAGAGTTCAGTGATACCAAAGAGGTGGTCCCTAGCCACAAAATCCAATTGCAAGAGGCCAGAGTTCAATTCCTAAAATTAACTAAACCACAATTTAAAGATCAAACCACGTCACACAATATCTTTTAAAGCGGTTGTCTACATTAAATATTTTGCAGGTATATATTTTCACTAATCATTGATACACACACAACTGTTTGGAGATAATTATAAATATTCTGACTGCAAATTTTGCACTCCATGTTGACTTGATGGGTGGTGATATGGGTACCCAACCCGGTACCCAGCTTTATATTACATAAGGTACCTGTGCACACAATTACCCAATAGAGGCCGTCAGCCTTTTCCGCCATCTTGTGGGTACTGCTGTTCTGCATATCATGCGTTAGACAATACGCCCACTATTACGCGGAAGTCGCAGCGCGTGACGCACCTCTTCAGTCACGCGTCAACGTAATGATCTTAGCAACAAGGCACTCCGTACCCACAAGATGGCGGCGTTGACGTCACAATGACTACCTCTATAAGTAACACCCTACTAAAAAGAGGTCACTGTTTTCCTTCATCTTTTCCATATTGTTTTAATTGGCTGTCTTGCTGTCATACCACAAGCTTATAACCAACAACCACTCTTACGGTTACCTTCTCTCCTGCTAGTCCATTGGGGTACATTCCTGGCTATGGCATCAACTGCATGCCCTGCTGCAATCCTTGTATCCCAGCTGCTATACCGCAGATAAGCATGGACCTGATAATAATAAATTCACAAAGCATATAGCATCAAGGAACAGGTGCAACACAAAAATAATTGATGCTTTGGAATTTGATGCACTGGAATTATTTATTACAAATTGGGGGTTTCCCAACCTTGACAAAATTAGTGCATATTTTGCATACACAATAATTGGATTTTGCCTTATATGAACAAAACCTCAGGCTACATAAAAGTTTCAATTTCACTACACAGGTTCAAGTTGTGGGAAAGCATAACTGTTTCTAACAGCACTTTCATACAAGTGCCACTTTTAATGCCATACATTGTAAATACAGACAGAAACAATAAGCTTGCGATGGACTCTTGACAACACTGCATTTAACGTGGCTGTGAACTCTAGACATTGTTTCTTTCACGAAATTGAGCTTTTTTGAAACGTATTTACTTTGTTATGTTTTTTATAAATACAAGGAAAGAAAATCCAGATTTGTTAACTCTAACTGCTCTATTTTATTGATTTTATTTCACTATTTCACTCGCTTCCGCAATTTAAAAGGAAAGAAAATCTTTGTTGTACCATCGGGGTACACGCGCCAACAACGCATCGCGCTTTTGTAGTCGCGCAAATTTGTTAACGCACAGATACGCTACGCATACGCATAACGCTTATCTGCATGCGCCAAGTGGCGCATCTTATGGAAGCACCACGGAAGCACTGATTTCACAAAACCTAGCGGTCAAATGGCTCCGTTTTAGCTGATAAAATGTGGGGTTTTTTTCAAGTTCTTTCCCCCGATTTAAACATCAAGATATGAAAAGATTTCGCCCAAACTTCTAAAGGGGCTGTGGATTTACCCTATGTTTACGTAATGTAAGGTAGAAAAACGAAAAATGCCGCATTCTACTGTGAGCTTCGATCAAAGTGCAAAATGTGACCACTTTAGCCTTATTTCAATGTTCATTTTCTTGGTAAAATGACGATTTAGGTACACAATAACTCAATAAATACAGCATCTATAGGTAAGCAATTATGCTCATCATAAAAAGCATGATCGACTTAAGAAACGGTTTTCTCATTTTTTTATATTTTGGTCTATTTCCGATTTTAGGCATCATTTTGTGCAAATAGGCGTTTGTGAATTTTAAAAAGTTCATTTTGATGCCTACATGTATATGGTAAATATCTCAAAAAATAAGGCCAATATCAAAAAACTAAAAAAAAACATTTTTGGAATGGCGCCTCAAGACTAAGAAAAACACAAAACAAACATTTTTGGAAAGAGTGTTTTTTTGTTATGGTGTACCGAACAAAAATTGCCAAAAAATCACTTTTTTGTGATTTTCTTCATAATTGTTGTTTTTACACCAAATCTGTATTTATATTGAGATTCATTGATGACTTGCCTTTATAAAAATGTATACTTTCATATGTCTTGCGTGAATAATTGCAAAGTTATGGCACTTTTACTACATGCATGTCTGAGAGTACACAGCCTCCTTAAGTAAAAGAATAGGAGTACAAGTAGTCATAGTTCTCAAATTTTAGTCTTAAGGGGGTACTACACCCCTGCCAAATTTTGTGCCTATTTTTGCATTTTTCTAAAAAATTATAGCGTATTGGTGACAAGTAAGATATGTATATTATAGGGGCAAGGACTACAACTACTGCACTGGAAATTTTATTTCAGCACAGACAACAGTTGTGGAGTTACACTCAAAAATGAGGGAAAATCAATATTTGATCAATAAATCAATAACTACTTGGCTTGAGTTGCTGAATTTTCAATGTTGTAGTCCTTGTCCCCATAATATACATATCTTACTTGTCACCAATGCACTATAATTTTTGAGAAAAATGCAAAAATAGGCAAAAAATTGACCAGGGGTGTAGTACCCCTTAAGGTTCTTAAAATTTGTACCAAGAGGTTTTACTACATTGAGCACTGTAGGTTTAAATGTAAGCAGCTAATTGTTTTGGGGTCTTTTTGGTTTTTTATGTTCCTGCTTGTTTTAGATTCCAATCATAAAATCTGCATGTTTTTATCATGTTTCCACTGAACCCTGTGTCTTATACCTTGGCCAATAATATAGGCAATTCATGTGGATGGAGTTTCTGCACATCCCCCAGCTGTTGGGCTGCAGCTCTACGTGTCACCGGTGTAGACCCTGTGTCTAGCAATAGGAATAATCGGTCCAATCTGAAATGCAACAAAATGTAGAATGATGCTCATTGTGATTTACACAAATCAAATTTTCTTTTTTTTTCCTTCTTTCAGAATGCAACTAGGGCCTATTATTGCTCCTTTCTTTGCTTATATCTCAATCTTATTCATATCAAATAGAACTTCACAAAGCACAGTACTTTTGGTACATCCCAATAAAGCATGGAGCATCATCATTTATCATGATATCAGTGATCCAACTGCTGTAAATGTAAGTTTTAAAGGAACTTCACCATTACAAAAGATCTAGCTTTCAAGTTTCAGAAAGTTAACTCTGTTTCTTTAGGCATTTTGGTATTTGCAGACCAATTAGGCAGTTTGAAATAGAAAAAATAGCTCAAATAACTGGTGTGATTTTAAATGGCTAGTATAAAAGAACTTTACTACATCATGGTTATTAAGGTACAAAGGAAACTGTATTTACCGTGTAGACATGATAGAAGTCTTGTTCAGGTACCAGAGAAATACTTCCTGCAAAAAGATTTAATAAGAAGTCTAATAAGCATAAGTAGAGAAAGAGAAATATGCAATGCAATCAACAGGAATGACCCTACATGTATTGTTGACAATATTCATTATAATAACTATTCAGGCGCAGGGGTAGCGCTAGGTTTTCAAACAAGGGGTCAAAAATTTCAAATGTTGTGAAATTGTGGATCCAAAACAATATAAATAAAAGGTTCAAATGACCCTTTAGCAACCTCTACATGGTAATTTTGTGCGCCAAAATCTAAAAGAATGCGCCCATGACCCCATGGCGCAGGTTAGCGCTACCCCTGTTCAGGCGGCCCTACAAATTTATGGAAGAGCAACATTTTTGGTCATGATTTCTTCTGAATATTTCAAGATTTATGCAATGCATTTTATGTTAAGCTTACTTGGTAACATTGGTACACATTTTTATGGTTGTCTCTCGGCCAACTGCCGTCAGCATTTTGGGTTGTCCGACGTTCATTTTGGTTGTCCCGGGCGACCAAAATTTTATTCAGCCCACTGCGTACAGACAAGCTGTATTTATTTTTACTCTGGAACCTAGTTTCCTAGAGTAGATGAGTGTATTTTTGAAGTACCAGTACAGTCAACAGTACCGTACCAGGATGATTCCCTGTACTTTTCGAATAGCCAGTGATGTTCTTTAATGTGCACACTGCATTAAATTTAATGTCAGAAATACATGTACATGGGACCGACGGCTTAAAGTGCCCTCCGAAGCACTAAGCAAGTAGTGCTAGAGACTACATGTAGACTAGAGTGACTGACATGACTGAAGTCAGACTGAAGTGCCTTGCTTTAAGTATGTATCTGTATCTGTATCTGTCTTGTCACGCATAATCACCATCTCTGGTTGTCGCACACGTTGGGGGGTCATGTGCAAGTCGCGTTAAATATTAAAGTGGGCCTTTGAAGTCAACGTCTTGATGTTGATGGTTTCTAGATTGGTCTTGAAGGTCTTGACGTATGACAGGGAAACCTCAGTTAACACATTTGCTAGTCAGCCAAAATGACCTAAACCGGCAATACAAATTTACATTGAAATTTAAAAGAACCGCTTGCTCAAGGGAACCTTCATAATAATGTTGTCTATACTTCACTTGACCCAAATATATGATTTTTTTTGGTGATGAGATGAGAGACTCGCATATGGAATTTCAGAGGGATTTTGATAGCAGTTCCATTAAAAAAAAAGCTGCTATCGTCATGAGACTAAGATCTAGAATATACTAGAAACACCCCCGTAATGCTGTTTTGGGGAATTGTGCTAGCAGAATCTTTTTGATGAAAGTCAATCTTTGACTAGATGTAACTTTGCTAAGCCTACGGAAAGTGCTATGACAAAAAGGTTTTCAGTGTTGGCTTTCTTTACTCAAGTGCTTTAATTTGATATATAAAATGATGCAGTTTGATGGCCTGGTATAGGTGACCCCGGAGTGACGTCACAAGCCGTTGACCTCCGTTGACAACAAATCCGATTCAGAGGTCAAATTTGTAGTCTTATGTGGTTTGTCCCTTTTCAAATCGGCCAAAATACTACCATTTCTATAACTTCTCGACATGGGGCCTCCAGCCAACAACAAAAATAAAGACTCTCCTCTACATGTCCATGTATTCAGCTTCACATAAAATGCAATTTTCGCCAAGTATTTAACCTTTATTTTACCGAAATCGGCGAGAAATTTGCTTGATTTGAGGTCAAAACAGAACGTAAACAACCGAATGAGCTCTGCTACAAGTCTTCAAGTAGTCGCTCAGCTGCACGATCTATTGTGGGTTGAAAAGCGTAAGTGTAGCCGACTGTAGCGTCATGTAAAATAAGTACCCGGATGACCGGGGTGACCTATACCTACTTGCCTTGGCATGATTGGCCGATTGAATGATTCAACCGTCGCGTCATGACAGTCTACATCTGACAATCATGTATAACAAAGTAATCAAGGTACCAGTGGCGGCTGGTGGGTATTTTTTGTGGTGGGGCTAATCGGCGCGAAGCGCCGAGCCTCGGACTTGTGCGAGCAGGGGGTTGTCTGAGGGGGGATGTGCCCCCCTCAGAATTTGGAAAATTTTTAAAATTACACACCAAAATGAAGCGATTTGGTGCAAAATTTTACCTAATTTGATCCATATGTGACAAGTATAAAAAAGTGTAAAAACATGAATAGTGATCTACTGAAACATGATGAATGACGTGAAAATAAAATGATAACTTTCCTTGACAATAGCTTTGATGTTTTGAACCTCATTTTCAAAACATTTGCTGAACATATTTTGGAAACAGACAAGAAAACTCCATTTGCATTGGAAATCATCATCATTTTCTCAGAATCCTCTGTATACTATAGGCCCCTATTGTGCTGAAAATAAAATAGGTTAGGATGAATCAAGGAGAATTTGAATTTCTACAAAAATCAAAATCTTACCTTAAAGTTAATTAAACTACTCATCATCAGCTCTTGCGCAGGTTTTGTAAAGGAAATCTGCACGACGATTCTTTGATGTTGCAAACTTGTCAATAACTCGCTGGTTGAATGTTGCCATATCGCGTATCATATCCTTTTGAATGGACAGGGCAGCGAGAGCATTGAGGCGGTCATTTGTCATGGTATTCCTTAGAAAAGTTTTGATACGGTTCAAAGTTGAAAAGCACCGCTCTGACTCAGCCGATACCAGTGGAGTGGTGAGTGATATCTCCAGCAGCAAACAAACCTCTGAGAATGTATGGCATAGATTGTTCTCTATCAAGAACTGAAGAAGAGTCAAAGAGGACTTTGCAGTCTGAAATTCATCCCTACTGTATAGAACAGTTAGTTCTGTCCGTAGCTTTTCTTTCACCACCATTGGGTAGAGCTCTGTTACCAGTGCTAATTTCTCAGTTGGAAATTCCTTGGCGAATGAAGGAAACAAATTGGGGTCTACCAATTGCAGGGGCACAAGATTGCCAACTGAAGAGAACCGATCTGCAGCCTGCACGATCATGATGTCACATGCTTCTTTACAAGCACGTTTGATGGACTCCACATCAGTCCTGCGTCGCTTGCTTGGAGGTTCATCTTCATTTTGGTCAAAGCTCATGCTGTCAATGCTGCTTCTCATATTTCTAATCTCCTTCATGAAAGTTTCCACCTGTTTATTTACTTCATCCACGCTTATTTTCCGTTTTTGCAATATTGCATACAAAATGTCAACATGTGGCATCACTGTGTGGAAAAACTGAAGTAGGAACAAGAAGCTATCACCTGTAAGCCATTTGATCAGTCCTGCTGCTTCATTGATAGTTTTAGCATCCCTCAAATAGTCAATGTGCTCTTGGTTATCCTCATCCTCCTCTTGCTCATCATCATGATCATCCTCTGGTAGTCCATCGCGAATTGCGGTCAAACATTTCAACAAGGCATCCCTGTTCTCATACACCGTGTTCACCGTACGACTATTGAAATTCCATCGTGTTGGTGCTGCTCTTGGAACTCTTACAGGACAGTACTCATCCAGTGCTGCAGCACGTTTTGTGGATGAAGAGAAGAATACTGCAAATGCTGATAGGTTTGCAAAGAAAACTTTACATTGACGGTTATGTTTTGCACATGCTTGTTCCATAATCAAGTTCAACTGGTGAGCATAGCAATGCACAAAATGTGCATACGGATACTCTTGGCGCATTTGGGCTTGAACACCATTAATCCTTTCTTTCATTGTAGATGCACCATCATAGGTTTGTGCAATCAATTTATCTTTGACTGCATATTTGCTGAGTACAGTAGTTAGAATTCTTGTTAATGCAGAACTTTGCATTTTTTACCTTTGCCTCTTCAAAGCAAATAAATCTTTCCTTTACCTCTCCTTGAAGGGTATACCGGATGACAATCACTAATTGGCACTTACATGAGACATCAGTAGTTTCATCAGCTTGAATACCAATGAAATTGCATGATTCAATTTCGGATGCAACCTGCTCAAGATAAACTTGATACATGCAATCCAATAGTTCGTTTTGTATGGTGAAGATGGTGGCATTAGATAGATGTTCTGCTAAGATACCATCAAGTTCAGCAACCATATCAATCAGTCCTCTGAAGATCCCTGCGTTTTTGCTCCCTGGTGTTTCGTCATGTCCCCTTAGAGCAAGTTCATAAGCGCCACAAAATTTAACACAATCGATGATTTTTGACAAAACATGCCGATTTTTATCAACTAATTGGTTATGTCTACGGATGGATAACCTATACCCATCATCAAGTTGTGTACCAAATCCAATATTTACTTTCCCAAACAAGTTCAATTTCACACAGCACGTTACGTGGGTTGAATTCTGCTCATGCGATTTAACACTCCGAGAAAGATGTTTCAAATCCGTGTAGCCTTTATTTGTCCATGTACTATCCCCTCCAAATAGCAAACAAGGGAAACAAAAAAGAGATTTCCTTTCTACACTAGCAGTCAGCCAAGGCATCTTATCAAACCACTGGTTTGAAAATGTCCGATTTTGATCTTTTCCTTTTCCTGCCTGCTTTATGCTGAAATCACTGGGCCTGTGGCGACCTAGACGCTTAATTTCCAACTTTACTTCAAGATTATGAGTAGAAAAACGATTTTGGAGTAAATAATCCACAGTATTCATGATGAAAATGTAGCCCTATAATATAATAAACAAGAGCAAGATGCCACAACCGCATACATAAACTAGATGAAACCTTAGTATCTATGATGAAACTAAACTGAATATCGATAGGCCTATACAGCAAGTCAACACACAGCTATCATCCTCATGAATAGGTACTTTGGTATGTTTGAGATGTTTCTCAGAAACTGAAACCTTGACCTGTTTTGGTCCATTATACCAAATGGCCTACAGGGTGTAAATTTGTGATGAATACAAATTGAGCCTATATAATTCCTCACTAAAACTCTTCATATTTTAGTCGTTCAATGTAGGCCACCCTGAATCATGCACCTATAAACAAGGACAAAGTTGATACCCTGCACCCTATTGACCTTAACCACAAATGCCATAACTTTGAGTAGATGATAAAGTATCTAGTCTCTTGAGAAAACTCACTTGGCAATTGGAAATAATTATTGTTTGAATGGTATGACACTTCAGGCTTTGTTAGAGGCTAGGGAGGCTAGGTTTGGAGCTATTACAGGTTAGACCCACTGATAAACTTTGGGGTCATATGGTTTCTTATGGAAGGGTGTACAGATATATGACAATGCCCTTTTTCAATGAAGATAATAAGGTCAGGAGGAGCTATCTCAGATAAGCTCCACATTGGAGTTGCCAGTTTATTATTTGGTACACACTTGATATAAATATAAAAATCCCCAGCAGATATGAAAGCATATGAATTACACTGATAAACACAGAATATCCACTACAATAATAAGGGATATTTTGAGATTTATGCAGTTTAAATAAGAAGTATTTAAGATTAATAGAAATCACATAATACTTTGAAAATCTGGGTGGGGCTCTGCCCCATTAGTCCCAATGGAAGAGCCGCCCCTGCAAGGTACGGAACACAACGCTCCATGAATGTCGCTTGTAACAGTGCAGAATGTTGCCATAAGTATTTGCGACGTTAACATGCAAAGTGAAACTTATGGTATACCGCCAGATATAATCTCAGCTACATCGGCCATCTTGTTGTTGTGGAGAACGAAACCACTGCATAGCCACCATTGTAAACATGGCTGATTACGGTAGGTCACTGGTTTAAATAAAAGTTCTGGTAACAACAGGAATTGGTTTAACTTCTTTGTGATGATTTTTATTTCATATCACTGGTGCTGATAACACAAAGATAATTTGTAATTTAAACTCCGGAGAACATAAATGATAAAACAACCAGAGCAAAAGCTCCGTGATTGTGTCTGTGGTCTGAGATAGAGTGAGCCTCCGTGAGCACGCGCTACAGATTTTATCGGAAGTTCGCCCACACAAATCCTGAACTGTGATTGGTCAAGATTGCATTTCTATTGTTCCTAATGAAAGACTCGGAATGATTCGCCAATAGCCGTTCATGCAAGGACTCGAATCCGAAATCGTAAATTTCAACAAGAATGTCTTACAAAAAAGCAAGACCCCCGCACCAACATTCTGCACTGTTACACGCTCATTAACATTAACTTCTCTGGAAGCTACTCACAGTGACTGTGACTGTGTGTGTAGTAGGTAAGCTTAAAATTGACCTTTGGAGCAGAATTCTGCAACCGAGTCCTTACACAACCTCCTCTCAAAAGCTATTAAAGTCCAAAAACATGGCATTGACTTCATTAACGAAAAGCACAATAACTTACGTATTAGTATCTATCCAAATTTGGCACCTGACAATTCACATAAATCGCGAATCACTGCATTTTCAACTCAGCAAAGAGTGTCAATGGACGCAACTCCTCAGTCAGTCAGTCAGTCAGTAACCATCTCTGTAACAGAAGCATGCATTGCGCTACTACACGCACTGTCGCAATTGATACTTGTAGAAGAGATTACACATCAAACTTTTTTATAGTGACTAGTTCACCCGTTGCTGTGAGAGTAACTGATGGCAATGCTATTTGACCCCTGATGACTTTTTGACACGTTCTCCTCATCTCGAGGATTCTTTCTACCACTTTTAAGCCCAGTTGGGCATACTGACCCCATATGACCTTTGCCCTCGAAAGTGACCTCGGTTTGATTTTGTTCATGCTCCCGTGATATGGAGAATTACTTTCACCAAGTTTTACCCGAAATCAGGCGAAGTTTAAAATGCAGCCCCTGGATTTGACCTTGGATGACCCCAATTATATTTTTACGTGTTCCCCTCATATCTCATATCAAGGATTCCACCCACCAAGTTTGAGCCCGATCGGACAAAGTTTGAAATTTGAACCCTCCGTAATGACCTTTGACCTCGGTTGACCTCGCATTTTATTTCGCGATATATTCCCCTGGTATCAAGGATTCCACCTACCAAGTTTGAGCCCGATTGGACAAAGTTTGAAATTTGAACCCTCCGTAATGACCTTTGACCTCGGTTGATCTCACATTTTATTTCGCGCATATATTCCCCTGGTATCAAGGATTCCACCCACCAAGTTTGAGCCCGATCGGACAAAGTTTGAAATTTGAACCG